>NW_010406675.1:0-18853 GCF_000710305.1 Buceros rhinoceros silvestris | reverse complement strand
TTTAAAGTTCGGCTTTTTTTATGGCCAATGTACTTCTGAGGGCTATTCACTTGCAGGACACTATACCTACACTGGCAGGTAGCACCAGATGATCTTCTGAAATGGACTGCTGGAGGATATGTTGCTTCACAGCACTGGTTACCTACTCCTCTGCCTTTAGGGTATTCCTACCTGCTCCTCCGTTTTCTGGCTTGGGACCAGGGTGAGATTTCACTTCATTTGTCTGTGATACTGAAACTATACTTCCCATGTTTAGGGTCCAAAACTCTGTTGAAGGCAGAGGTAAGGATGCAATATTTTTATGCTAGTGGAAGCCTATCAGTCATTCAGTGGGGAATTATATCAAATTATGTCATTTAGTCACTAACTTTGGTGTACTCTTTCTTTTGGTAGTCGATCACGTTGATGGAGGGAGCTTAGAAAGGTCGTTGCAGAAATAATAAACTCAGGTAAGTCAGGACAGTATATAAGCAGAGTGTTGACTTATTCATATGTGAAAAAAAATCTCAATTGCATTGTGGATGCAGTGAGTATTGCAGGGAAATTAAAAATGTGTGGGGTGAACCCTAGCTTCTTCTGGAGAGAAGGGAGAAGACCTCCTCTTTGGAGTCTGGTAGCAGTGAGAGAAGATGGAAAGGCAGAAGCACGGCAGAGAAAAAGCCCATGAAACGTTGAAGTTGGAAAGCGAAGATGGATGACCAGGAAATTTCCACAAAGATAATTTTGTGGGAAGGCCAAGATCTTAATCTTAAATTTGGAAACATGCTCAACTACTCCTGGCGAAGGCTCAGCAACCCCAGACTGAATCTGTATCTCTCCCCACTGCACTCTTCTGCAACACGACTCTCGGAGAAACCTTGGCAGTGGCTCTAATTCAGCTTCTGCTTTGTCAATGTGCGTTTATCTTAAGTGAGTTGGTTGGTTTCACATGACTGATGACCAAGATATGAAGCTTCAGTACCTTCATCCCTGCCCCAGGGCTGCCTTGAGAGTGTTTTTGTTTCCTGACACTGCCTGTTATAAGCAGGGCAGAGAAAAAGCCCATGAAACGTTGAAGTTGGAAAGCGAAGATGGATGACCAGGAAATTTCCACAAAGATAATTTTGTGGGAAGGCCAAGATCTTAAATTTGGAAACATGCTCAACTACTCCTGGGGAAGGCTCAGCAACCCCAGACTGAATCTGTATCTCTCCCCACTGCACTCTTCTGCAACACGACTCTCGGAGAAACCTTGGCAGTGGCTCTAATTCAGCTTCTGCTTTGTCAATGTGCGTTTATCTTAAGTGAGTTGGTTGGTTTCACATGACTGATGACCAAGATATGAAGCTTCAGTACCTTCATCCCTGCCCCAGGGCTGCCTTGAGAGTGTTTTTGTTTCCTGACACTGCCTGTTATTTGCTTTATGCTCTGGTGTAAGTTTCCGCTGGTTTTGCTGACAGAGCAGCAAATATGGGGTAGGGTTGGGGGTTTTTTTTGTTTTTTTTTTTTCCTTTTTCTCTCCATATGTATGTGAGGAGAATATAAGTTATTTCTGTAAGAGAAAGGTTGAAAATGAACTGCCTATGCCGGGATTGTGCTTATACAAGGGCATTACACTACCAGGACTATACAATAGCTGGAGTTTGGGCTCAACTCTGCATGGGGAATCTGGCACCTTAAGAAAGTAAGAGTATAAAATTAGAGTCTCAAATGCTGTGTTTTTAAAGCATGGAAGGTATGGATCAGCTACTTAAAACACAGGTCTCTGTTGCCAGTTCAAATCCATCCCCTCCAGCACCGCTTTAGAAGGGTAAGGTGTCTCCAAATTTTCTAACTAACTGCCCATGTGGATATTCTGGATACCCTTGTGTATCTCAAATGGCAGCAGACACTTATGTTTAGGCAGCTGGATGGACACACAGCTGTAATGGCACTTGAGACACATAGCACATAGATTTAATTGCTTCCATCTGAACTTGGTTTAATTGCCTCATCTGAACCTCTTGCCTCTCCAGAACCCTTGTCTTTCTCCTTTGATCACATGGGGAATCCCGGATGATCAGTGCAGGTTAGCTAACTAGTTAGGCTATTAGATGCCTGACCTCTGGACAAATCCATTCCACCTACATATCAACTTCAATGTTCAGAAGTCCATGGTGTTTCAGAATACAAACCTGGGAAAAGGTGTAAAATCTCTTCTGGGCAGGTGTTACAAAATTGGTGTGGAAATCTTGATTCAACCCCAAATCCTCCTTAGCTGCAGATGGAGGACTGGCATATTGTAGTGTGGTTATTTGTTTGCTTGTTTCAGGGCAGTTGCTTTTTAAAGAGAGATGGGTTGGTTGATGAGGCAGTCTGATAGACTGTGTGGTCTTTGGAAAAAACAATTGTAGTTCTTGATATGTTACTCTCACCTAAATGTTTTTTTTTCTTTTTACCTCATCTCAGAAACAGGAAGGAAACATTTTGAAGGTGGTGTTATCTCACTGGTATGTGCGGCTGATCTAAACCAATATCAGCAAGAGTGTAGATAGGGCTTAAAATGTTATACACAAGCATGTTGATCTCATTAACATCTGGAGAGGCATGAGGTGAGAAACAGTTCCTACAGATGGAACTTCCCCATCCCCTATATCCTAGCTGGCAGCCTGGGTAATGAGACTTTTTATTATGGTAGCACCGTATTACTTGCATTAGATATACTCTGGTTTTGTCCAGCTCTCCAGGCTGCTTTTGTTTCATTTGCTATAGCTGCACTAATGCCCCTGTTACTGCTGGCCAGGCAGCGATGCAGCTCTGCCCCGACAGATTGTTTTCAATATAACAGCCCCAGCAACTAGCCAGATGCTGATGAGCAGCCAGTTTAAGTAATACCAGTGTGTCTGGCTGAGATCTCTAGATAATGAAGTCAGGAAATCCTAATTTCAAGAACATGTGAGTTGATCTACTGCGCCCTTCATGCCTTATCTCTTCTTAACAGCCCCAGCTCAGCACAGGCAGAAAGGAAAGGCAGATATTTTGTGAGTAAAAAAGTTCTCCCTTCTTGTTTTCATCTAATGTTAGACACTTTTAAATGTAGAATATTTTAGGAGTAAAACCTAATAGTAAATAAGTGTTAAAATCCCATGGAGCTCTCCTGTGATTACTGGCTCCCAGCTCTAAGTTTACAATACTTGAAATTATATCACAACATACAGTAAGATTACCCAGCAAAAGCTGAGCAATGCCCTGGATGTCCAAAAGCCTGCTCATTTGTTTCAGCACAATCAGTTTATCTAATAAAAGATGTTATCTCCCCCTCGGCCTCTGCCAAAATCACTCCGGTTTGGTAATTCTAACAGACTCCTGCTCTTTCATCCAGGTAGGTATTTTTTATACATGTCCATATTTTTAACATACACTTGTTCATACTTTCTATCTAGAATTATAGATATTTATAAAAAGCAAAACAACTGCTATTGTTATCTTCTGCTATGTGTTCCAGATCTGAATGCTGGTGGTGTTATCCTGCAGGTGTTTGACATATTCAGGCTGAAGACTTATGTTGATTTCAAGCCCTACGAAGGGGAACAGACTTGCCTGAAATTTGAGAAGCTGGATGGGCAGTTTTCTATTAACAATCCAGTTTGTACCACCTTGTTTGATGTGATAGTTTGTCCAACTCAGTAGACATTTGTTTTCATGCAGAACATAAATACCTGAGCCACATTTCTGTCCCAGACCTTATTTGCATTACACTGAAGTTAAAGCCAATGCAAACAGACTAACCAAAGACATTGCCTGCATTTTATGTTCTCTTAATATAAGAAAATACTATTTTATTTCCATTTGCATCCTAGGTACTGAAGTGAATCCCTTTCTTGGCACTGTTTCAGGGAAAACAAGCAAGTAGCTTTCTCCTGGTGTTGGTTAGGGGCAGGGTATGTCACTAGTGTATTGGCATTAGCATTAGCTTCCTCTGGCTTTCATCTGCAAGGTTGGGTTTACCTGACTAAATGTTGAAGCCAATGACCTCTGCTGCTGTGCAGGTCAGTGCGAGTTACCTTTGCAGTCAGGGAGGAGGTGGTGACTCTTCTAGGCCACAAACCATCTCACCTAAAAGAGCAGTCTAAAATAGGTCTGGTGACTCACATTCCAATGCCTGTTACTGTCCAGGGGCTCTAGAGGAACCGAGAAAACTAACTCAATGGCAGATGCCAACACTGTGACTGTCAAAATTTGGTGAGGAGATCTACTTGTTTGCTGGGAGATACCATCAGGGAGCTGGTGTCACCAGCTAGTATCTGCGTCTATGAATCCAGTGTAGATTTGCTCTTGGGTGCAGGGAGACTGGTGCACAGCATTTTGGGGCAGCTTTTTTTTTTTATTTTGAGCACAAACTGATGAATTATTTCTGAATGGACATGAGAAGATAGGATTTAAATTGGTGTTTAGGAACCAAACCAGGGAAGCCATTACAACCTGAGTCCACTTGAGGCTGCTCATTACCTTTGAAAATTGGGCCACTTATTTAGGTACTTCAGTCATCATCATCATCATCATCACCATCACCATCATGGCTTGGCTTTGCAGACGAAGATTTGGGAAGGGCTTTACCCACGCTTACTGCAAGCACGCCAATGGCTGAAAAGGCCAATGCAGGATAGGCAAGACCGGTTGCAAAGAGCACACCGGAGGGTCTCCTTGGGTGGTACAGTCGAGGCACGGTTCTTTCTGCGCTGTCTTTTCTCCTCCAGACTGATTCTACGTGTGCTCTCAAAGGAGGCAGCAGCATTATGTATGGTGTGTCTCCAAATCTCCCGACTGGAGGCCACGGTGGACCACTGATGGTGGTCAATATGGCCTAGGCTGAGGTATTGTTTCAGGGAGTCCTTATATCTCCTCTCAGGGGCTCTTCTCTTGCGGCAGCCGGTGGCGAGTTCACCGTAGAACACAATCTTAGGGAGGCGGTGATCCGCCATCCTGGAGACGTGCCCTGCCCAGCGCAGCCGCGTTTTCAGCAGCATGGCCTCAATGCTGGTGACCTCCGCCTGCTCAAGGACAGCAGCGTTAGTCACGTAGTCAGTCCAGTGGATGTTTAGGATTGTCCGGAGGCAGCGCTGATGGAAGCGTTCGAGGAGTCGCAGGTGGTGGCGGTAGGTGACCCATGATTCAGACCCACACCCGAGTACTTCAGTAAACACAAACAAAACCAACAGCTGATACAGCATGTGAGGTTATAAGGCACCTGCTGTACTTTCCTGCACTGCTCATCTACTACTCCCCTTCCTATATTGGTTGAGCTGGGGCTACTCAGAGTTGAAGAGCAGTAGGATTTTCCATCACCCCTTCCTTTACAAGAATTGCAGCCAGCTGAAGAACACGCATGCACTGCCCTCCAGAGAGGGCAAAGTGAAACAAGAAGGACAATCACATCTGAGACAGGGACTTAGTGCCAGGCTGTGGCAGGATACTGAAGGTCCAAGTATGCTGGCGTTGCAAATCTAGTCCAGGCAGGACTGGAAAACTCAGATAGGAAATTCTAAAAAATACTAATTTTTTACTTTTACCTTGCAGTTGAGTTAATATGTAGATATAAATCATAGAAGGAGTTATGCAAAATGGGTGCAAAATCTGAGTCTTTGCCTTACAGATGCTGGTCTGATCTGGGGTCTGATCAGAGTGGTCAGGCAGTGTCTATAGGACAGAGATGTCACTATAAAGCCATAGTGGAACATGAACTCCTGTATGCCCTGGGATTTTACCATGAGCAATCCAGGATGGATCATGATGACTGTGTTGAGATATGCTGGGATGAGATTATTGAAGGTATGATGCGGGTCTGAAATGATTGGGAATCATTTGTAGATGCATGCCCCTTTTTTTTTTTCTACAATGCTAAAATGACTCTGGTTGAGAATGGCTGTCTACGTGTTGACAACTGGACCATTATTTAGTCACAGGTAAATCATTTTGAAAAGATGTTATGTGCTAAGTTTTGTTTCTGGTCTTACCTAATCCCTGTGTATGGTTTTGTCTGGGTTTGCATATACCTTTGACACACACAGTGATAGTTTCGTTGATGACCACAATACCCCATATGATCATGCACTACCGCATGCAGACCATATTCTTTCAACATCAATAGCTACGTTCCTTTCATTACAACAAATATTCCTTAATTTAATGAGATCATGGGGCAGCAGTTGGATTTCAACAGGACTGACTTACTGAGGCTGAATCACATGTGCATCTCGGTAAGTTCTTCTTCTCCACATGTGTTTGAAAATCCTTACTCAAGCTTCATGACATCGATGGAGTCACATGAGAGAAGCAGGAACACTTCGCCCTTGGGATCCTCTCACAATGGTAAGAGAAAGTATAGTTCGCACGCAGCGGCAAGCTCCATGGTGGCCAGATCCTCATTTCTTTCTAGAACACCATTGAAGGGAATCAAGGGTCTGACACCTTTTATTCACATAAATTGTCCCATAATATTACTTGTAATAGTTACCATTTCCTTCATGGATCATGGTCGTCATATTGTTCACGGTGATAAAATCTTCAAGTATCAGGAGTCTGGATCTGGGTTTTCTGAAATCAGAGTATTTCAAGCTCTTTTTTTCTGCCTCTGTGATGTTCGATAAGACAATTGGGGTCAGGAGCACAAATGGTGCTTTCCAGCTCCACTGGTAAAGCTGAGAAAGTAAATGCTTGACATGCTGTACAGTATTGAGGTACTGTGTAACATACACCTGAATATTTCCACTAGCTTCCACAGACCTACTTCTGATTCAGACTCTGAAGGGAGAAATGGACATAAAGCCTATCCGAGATAGGCTTAGAGAAAATGGTGGATGTCTGAAAGGGAAAACTGGCACATAGGGGCCAAGCTGGTTCCTGCAAGGAACCAGATGAGGAATTACAAAGAACTGCAAGGAATTCAGCTGAGAATAGGAGAAAGAGGTAAGATGTTTCTTTCAGGAGGAAACATCATTTATGTGTGGTAACAGAGATGTAGATGTGAAAGTCTGTGTAGTCTTCAGTTGTATGAAGAACATATTTCATGATATTAGGTGCTGTATGCATTATAATCACTGTATACCTGATGCTAACCATGACTCTTGAATTTTCATATAGAAAGGCTAGTAATTTTAATTTGAAATGTTTAACCCTTCTGTAAATCTTCTTCCTGTATTGTAATATCTTAGGAAGAAGTGGTGGTTTGAGACTCAGCTGCTGTAAATCAGTGGTAGCTCCATTAAAATGAAAGGACCTCCCACCAGATTGCCACAACTGACTTTGGTGAAACTTTGTAGAATTTTCTTAGGTGAGGCTCTCTTCACTTTGTGCTTACGTTACAGGATTTTGATTAATGTTGTCATTTTGTCTAAAGCTGAAAGACACTTTCCCTTTGTAGGGAGTTCACTTGAGTCATCCCCACAGAAGGACATGCATAAGCAGATATAACAATACACAAATCTTCTCTGGAGACAAATTCTGACACTGAAATCAATCCAGGATCGTCAAAATAGGAAGCTGGGCTTCAGCAATGTGTCACAGAGCATGAGGAAACCACCCTCAAGAGACTTTGAGGGAGGAGCTGCTGTGTAATGCAGAGACATACCAGGAGGATGTAGCTGCTGGTAATTCAAAGTTTGTTCAAGCTGCACCACTTAGGGAGGCTGAAGGATTTATCTGAGAAGCAAACCTGCAGTGATTTCCCCTCTTCCGAGGAGAGCGTCATGTGGAACCCTTTTGATCGAGGCTTTGGCTCCAACTGCACCGATTTAAACATATACAGAACAAATGCGATTGTATTGAGTTCTGCAGTATCTTGATTGCTGCCAGGACACAGGAACTGGGTGGGATCTGCCATTTTCAGAGGCAGCGGGGGCAAAGTTAAACACTGCAGAGGAGTACCACGCAGACAATCCAAAATTCCTCAAACAAAAAGTTTCTTTTGAAAGTCAGAGCCATGAACCTGGCTGGTCTGTGTACGAGTGGTCTCAGTTAGGCACATCTACTTCCCAAAACACAAGTGGTGGTTAGTCACAAAAGTGTCTCATGGCGCAGGAGAGGAAAAAAAGCACTGAGTAGAAAAGCAGACCGTTTCTGTGGCATTTGCTGCCGGGGAGGAGAGAGCAAGAAATGGCTTTTGGCAATAACGGATCACTTTTGCTGCCTAACACTGCATGTGGTTAGTTTTCTGAGATCCTGTGGTTAAACCAAATGCGCAGGCAGCGAAGAGGAGACCAGACACACAGCAGGCAGGGCAGGGGGATGCTCGTGTTCTCATCACATGTGGGGTCTGAGAGGGCAGACATGTGCCCAGTGAAAGACTCTGCAAAAACCAGCGCTTGGAAGACCCTCCAGGCAGGGAGCAAAATGAACAGGAGGGTTGTGTAGCTCCCATGTCTGGCAATTTCTTGTTTCTAGAGGAACAAGGCCGTGTGGCTGTTGTGTGATGGGCTCTTTCCTTGCGGTTTGCAGGGCGTGCCATTTGCTGACACTGTAAAGACTCTGAATGTGTGACAGAGCATGTGGCTGGGGAGATGACGGTGGTTTCCTGCCTCTGGTGGCTGGTGACAGATAATTAACTGCTCAGCTTTAAGAAGGGATAAGAAAAAAGTTTAAAACTGAAGTAGTCAGCCTTCAGGAATTTCCTGAAAACAAACGGGTCAGCAGCTATCAGGACATAAGCAGCTTTGTTGGGTATTTGTAGGAGGAGTTACTGCAGACAGCTGGCAATGCTGATGGGGCACATCAAAACAGGCATGTAGCTGGAAACAAGCAGCATCAGGTGGCAATTCATAGTCCCTGTTCTCTTACATGGTCTCTGCTCTTTGCACTAATTGCTTCCCAGTCAGACAGAAAAGAGCAAACCCATAGATGCAGTCACAGGGTATTTGGAAACCCTTCGCGTGACGCAGTCCTTGCTGTCAGGAGAGAGAGGACGTGTTGAGGGCAACAGGTGAAGCTTATGCACTTGCTCAGTCATCTTCAAGAAGCTGATTTAAAATTGGAATATACAGAACAGGGCTGATGCAGATGATGAGGGTGCAAGTGGTCAGCCTTTGTAACCACCATCGAAGACTCAGAGGAGGTATTGCTCCAGCCGCCAGACAGAACTGCAGAACAACTGTGAAAGAAATGAAATACCTGTTTCAAACACATTAGCATGAGAGGGCACGAGTTGATACAAAGTAATTGGGCTGGACGTTAATAAATCTCATATGGTCACATTTACAAGGTTCCAGTATTTGCATCTGACTATTCATTTTGATACCAGGGTGCCTAAAAAACCAGGGCAGCGTTACATTGCCCTCTGATGAAAGTTGGAGGTTGTCACTGTCTAACTACTGAGGGTCTGCCCCATACCTCCCACTTCTCCACAAGCCTTTACACCCTCTCTCCTCACCTCCCAGCCCTGTTTCAGATCACCTCTGACCCAAGCCCTCTACTCTCTCAGCTCAGTCTCCCCCGACATCAGGAATCCCAGGGTCCTCTTGTGTGGTTGAGAAAGACACAGACCAGAGCACTATGCATGCCTGCAGCCCCTCCAGTTTCCTTTCTCGCCTTCTTCACTGGGTACTTTTGCAGCCTCTAGAGACACGCGGATTAATTATTGTTGCTTCGTTTCTTGCCCCGGAATCATCTTGAAAGTCATCCCAACATACATGATAGAACTGCAGATATACTCCATGTATTATATTAAGTACTTGTTTTCTTTTCTTGCAGGACTCACCCCTTTGATTACACCTGAAGTCACAGCCCATCCTTGAAGTTCCCTCAGCCTCTTCACTACAAATGCTGTCATCCATGACAGATAAAATATATTGCTTCACTAAAGAACCTGTATTCTGTGGTTTCTGTATTTTCAGAATTTGAACTAAACTTCCCTGTTTGTTAGTTTTAAATCCGTAGACTCTCCAAAGGTTATTTTGGCCCCAATAGCAAAGCGCTTCTCTTAGTTATATCATCTTTTTTCTTCCCATATTTCATTCTTTTTGTGTATGTTTGCTGACAGCAGTGCTTGCTTTCCAGCTCGTGTGTCTGAAGTCTCTGTCCAGTCTTCCTTAGCCAGAAGCACCAGTACTTGACTTTCCAAGATCCTGTTCCAGAACTTCCCTTTTCTCCCCATGGCCATTACCACTTCTTCAAGCCTAGCTTTTGATAACACTCCCTGCCAAATATTCATCTCGTTAGGTCACTGCTAAGAATCCATCAACAAGACAGGTGGAGAAAAACACACTGAAAAGCTCGTCAGTTGAGATCAGGATAGGGAGGTCACTTGGCAATTACTGTCATGGGCAAAACAGCCTCAGCTTAGGGAAAAGAGTTTCATTTATTGTCTTTCAAACAGACTAGGATAATGAGAAGTAAGAACAAATCTAAGAACATCTGCCCCCACCCATCCCTTCTTCCCAGGCTCAACTTCACTCCTGAGTTCTCTACCTTCCCTCCCAGAGCAGTGCAGGAGGACAAGGTATGGGAGTTGTGGCAGGGTCATTACACATCTGCTGCTCCTTCCTCCTCATTCACTTCCTCTGCTCCAGTGTGGGGTGCCACTCACAGAAGACAGTCCTTGATAAACTTCTCAGTGTGGCTCCTTCCCATGAGCTGCAGTTCTTTATGAACTGCTCCAGCGTGGGTTCTTCCCATGGTATGCAGGCCTTCAGGAACAATTGGTCTGGCATAGCATGGACCTCATGATGTCACAGGTCCTGCCAGGATCCTGATCAAATGTGGATTCTCCATGGATTCATTACTTCCTTCAGGGCACATCCAGCTGCTCTGCTGGTCCCGCATGAGCTACAAGTGAATATTTGTGCCAACGTTAACCTCCACAGGCTGCAGAGGAACAGCCACTCTGACCATGGTCTTCACCATGGGCTGCAGGGGAATCTCTGATCTGGTGCCTAGTACACCTCCTCCTCCTCCTTTTTCACTGACCTTGACCACAGAGTTGTTTCACATATTCTCACTCCTCTCTAGAGCTGCTGTTCCGTGGCAGTTTTTCCCCTTTCTTAAGTATGTTATGACAAAGGTGCTACTAACATTGCTGACGGGCTCAGCTTTGGCCAGCAGAAGGTCCATCTTAGAACCAGCTGAAACAGGTTTTGTACAAAATGGGGGCAACTTCTGGTGTCTTCCCACAGAAGCCACCCCTGTAGCCCCACTGCTACCAAAACCTTGCCTCATGAACTGACTACAGGATGGATTTGGGGATACATACATTGTGCAAGCAAGGTGCTAAACTGATACATTAAGTTGCATTAGTATAACGTGAGATGGCTGCATAACCATTGTCCTCTGCAGACTCAAATATATGCCTACAGAATGACTTAACTTTAGGCATCCTTTTTAGCTTCTTGGGTAATTTTTAAGTTAAGGGGACTAAAATTTAGTGTTTTTCAGGCTACTCTGGTTTTGCTTCAGTTTTCTGTTCCTTTCTTGCATCCACTGCTCCACATCTCCAAATCATGGCCTTTGTGCTGTGTGTTGAGTCCCTTTGCTCACCTGTGAAAACAGCCTTAACATGATGTATCCTGAGACATGTTTCTCTTTTACTAGTAGTGTGTCCTGTTCTGCTTACATATCAGTGTCCTTCAAAATAATAGCTCATAAGAGAAAGTACTGAAGAAGATCTGTGTATGCTAGGTGAAAGATCAGTCCTCTGGGGCCCTTCTCAAAAAAAAAAAAAAAGAGAAAGAAAGAAAGAAAGAAAAAAAGAAAAAAATACCTGTACTTATTCCTCTGCAATGCAATCTCACACAAATAGCCTCCTCCTTTGATATCTTTGGAAGAAAATATGTCGCTTAGGTTGAAGGACTGACTCCTTTCTAGGACAGGGTAGTCACTGTACACAGGCACATTTCCTACTCAACACCTGCTTGCACTTGAGGCTTCCTCATACTCAGGCATTTGGTGTCTCCTGATGACACTGCTGGGAAGCAGCATGCGACGAACCTCCAGAGCATTTTTCTTCTCTTCCTACTCAAGCCCTCTGTGTTGTGCTATGGATGGTGGTGTCTGTGGCACAAGACTTTTCCTACCTAATTGCTGAATATAAAGGTGGACAACCCCACCTTCATCACTTGTAATTTCAGATGTGAACTGAGGGAGCAGGATTCAACTGCTTAAGTTTAAGGCACTGAGACACTCCAGGGCATGTGGGACATTAGCAAAGGGATAACAGGTATGATGCAGGACCTGTGGGAGATCTAGACCTTCCTGGAGCCTTGGCTCAGTTAGCCCACATGCCTTCCCTGAACCATGTCCCCTGAGAAAGAAGGCTGTGAAGCACAGAACAAGAGTTTGTTACTTCTGAAGCCCACCAGGACGTAAAGGAGCATCAAGCTAGAAGGCCACGGATCTACTCATACATGTTACTGTCTCTGGAGGCAAAGAGTTACATGTCGTATGCTGGGACATGACTCCTGGGATGGCATCAGCTCAGCTGTGGGAAAACTTCATCAGGGCATTCATAATCGTATCTCTATCCTTTACAATGTGATGTTAATTATTAATTGAAAACAGCACTGGGACAAACTCTAATGTCGCTGGAGTGTTATAAACCCAGAAAAATTCTGCTTAAGCGTATGTCTTGTCTTCTGTGCAGCAGACATCAAAATGCTGACAGATAGCAAGCACAGTGGAAGGAGTCAGGAACTTTGGACCAGGTTGAGATCCTCCTTCATGAAGACGGGGTGGGCCTTTCACCAGCTGCACTGAAGAATTAAGTTATCACATTCCTCTCCATAACATTCCTTCAAAGTGGACTTCGGTAACTGATAACAAAAATGCCATCATGTGCCATGTGGGAGGAATATCTTGATGCTGTAATAATAATGTCACAAAGGTGAAAAGTTCAAAGCTGGTTGGCTGATGTTCATGCTCAGCAGCGTGCCCTATATATTGCAGGAGATGAGAGGGATCAGCTTCTTTTTCCATTGCAAAAATGGGCTCCAGCCTCTTCCCGCTCTGCCTACTGCTTCTGCTGTGTTGTGTTTATGGTACTCCGGTCTCCGTAAGTAGAAACCTGATTTCTACAAAGCTACTCTCAGTCCAGAGACACCTCATACCTTATACTAGTTGTATTTTATTCCCTTCCAGGTTGGGCACCTCTCCAGTGAAACTGGTAAGTGCTCTGTGAGCTGCTTTGCGTTTTGAAGCATGTTCTTCTGCTTACTATGTGCCACCACATCTGAACACATAATGTTTTGTCTGTCTTTCAGCAGCAGATGCTGACGCTGGTGAGGTAGTCAAAGACATTCCAGACATCAACTTAGGTGAGTTTGTGTCCAAAATCTCATAAAGCCTGAAAAATTGTGAGCAAAATGCTGAATTTTCAGTATTGTAAGAAAGATGTAGGTGATGGATGGTCAGGTAGTTCATAGTAATAAGAGAAGTATAATTAAAAATGAGCTCTGAATTACCTTCCTCTGGCTATGACACAAGAATCTGTCTGAGGACTGTGTCCCTGAGCAAACGAGGGATGCAGATGTCTTCCACTTCTGAAGTTTGGGCAGACACACAGTGTTAAGGCAGTATCACGCAGTATCAATCGCAAAGGTTCTGGAGTCCCACCAGCATCTTCCCCCCATCTCTATATAACTTTTGTAAAGTTTTACAAAGTGGGAAATTGCTGAGATGTTTGTTGAGCTTCTGTAAACGTGGTTGGGAAATCAAATGGAAAAGGCACAAACACTGTATTGTCTTTTATTTTTTTAATTTCCTGTGACGCAAATTCCCATATATCCTTTGGTAGTGCACTGTACAATATCTTCCTGATGCATCACTCACTATTACTATATTTTCAGGTGCACTGTTTCACCGAGTGACTGTTGCCACTGCCCGATAGGGAGCAAGTGTTATCAAACTAGACACGGATAATGGTGGTCACCAGATTTCTGCCACCAAAAATGCAGACATTGCTGAGTTGTAGATATGGAGCAGACACAACAGTCACTTTTAGGCCTGTCCCTTATTTCAGTGTAAAGAGGCTGGTCCTTCTTTATTTTCTGTAAATGTCCAAGGACATTAACCTTGTATATTATGAGGTGAAATACATTTGATATTTCATTTACACTGTCTTTCATTAAATCACTTTTCAGCTGCTGGACTGGACCTCTTTCAGGGTGATATCTTGCTCCCTGTAAGTAATTAAGAACTTGTCCTGATTGTGTTTGTGGTACAAATCAGCCCATCTCCCACAGCAGATGCATCACCAGCTGTTAATTCCCTTTTCAGCAAAAGCAGAGAAATGCCCTAAAAGATGAGATCTCCAGATGGACGTTCCCCGTTCCCTACATTCTGGGTGATGACCTAGGTAACGCAGATACTTTATGCAGATTTTAGCTCCAATCCTTAATTGTACTGGAGTCACTGTGATAAAAAAAATTGTCTTTTTCATACCTGACTCTCTCACATTAAAATTCACTAATAGCTATGTGTCTCCTTTACATCAAAACCATTTTTTTTCTTCTACAGCTTTCATAACAAAACACAATTTAATTGAATTAAATAATTTTTCTTTTCAAATTTTTTTTTGGTCCTGTGCATGTATCTGTGTGCATACCTTACCTTTGCAGGGTGAATGATCTGCAGTGTGTTAACAGTGCTTTCCTGATTAATATTTTCCAGAACTGAATGCCAAAGGAGTAATTCTCCAGGCGTTTGAAATGTTCCGTCTTAAGTCTTGCATTGATTTCAAGCCATATGAAGGAGAGAGAAGCTACATATTCTTCAGAAAAGAGGACGGGTAAGGGTTATATAAATTTCTGATTAGTTTTGCTGTGTAGAATAAGCTGGGAATTCATTCCATTTGACTTCAGCGGTCTTAAAGTTTAGTTTAAGGTTGTTGTCGGCAGAGAAAAAGAGTTCACCGAGAAAGCAACTCACCTTACTTACCTTCTTAGACAAAAAGTTTGGAAGCAGCTGCCTCCCTCTGCTGACCTCAGAGGATGTTTTGATGATGAACCCAGAATCAACATCTGGTGTTTGGGTCGTTACTCTTCAATGAGGTGAATCCTAGCATTGCTGGGTTTTCATTAACTGCTTCCATTTTTCTGCCGTTTCAGCAGTGGGTGAAACGACCCCCACGTACATCCTCTTAACTCTCTGAGGGTGTGAACAGCCAGAATTTGTGTTTTGAAATCTGTTGAAGACAGGTCAAAAAAAGCTGTGGAAAACAAGTTTATTGTAATATTGCTATCATTTTGTCATGGCTCTTCTTTAAAGACGGGTTCTCTCAAAAGCTGAAAGGGTTTAATATTCAGAGATTAAGGTTTTCAGAAACTGGGAAGATTTATTTTATTTCCTACATCTAAATGTGTTTTGAGAGAATATCTGGAAAAGCACAAAAATCTTCTCACTGTGTCAGCTGTGAATATTTCTTGTTCTCCCAGAACTTCAGAAAAGCCTGTAGGCACTGTTCTTACTGTCTTCAGTTCTTCCTTAGGTAGCACGTCCTATGACACTTCTCTTACAAGACTGCAGCCACTATGATTTTTGACAAGTTGGTGCTGAAGAGCCTAATACTGGAAATGCAGTGATAGCAGCTATTCAAGAGAACGTGGGCTCGAGCTCTTTGTTTCCAGTGCCCTCATTAGTGCGTTCAGGGCTTCTTCAACAAACTTGACCCGACGCTGCCTTTGAGATGTGCAAATGAAGCTATAGTCCAAGAATGCAGTTTCTAGCACACCCTAAAAAGTTTGCAGTGAATTCACTGAGCAGCATCTTTCCTCCTCAATCCTGATCAGCTTCTGTTGAGTTATGGATGAGGGGCTGGGCCCTCACAGCAAAATGTAGTTTCACACCTATGGCCAATGTGTTGCACCGTTGCTGTTAAAAAGGACCGAATGCTGCTATTCTAAATCCTCCTAGTTCTTTCCTCTAGCCCAAGTGATTTCAAAAAGCTCAGTCTGTCCTGAAGAGTTTACTGTATGTATTATGTTTCTTGGCAAAATAGGTCCGAACTTAGGTGGAACTCAAAAATCAGGGGTGAGCTTGTCTAATACAGAGGATAAGTAAAATGTTTGCCTCCTCCAGGTGATAGATAGCGAGGATGTTTTGGGCGTTTAGTCTGCTTTCAGGGTATCTGTAGAGAATCAAGGCATCTAAAGGATGATTTATGTTACTCTTTTTGTAATTAAACCTTTTTTTTGTTATTACTTTAAATCCAGTGAGCAGCCTGAGAACTCAAATGCAGAGAAGAAAATCCTACTTAACCTGCAGTAAGATCTCTCTCTTTCTCAGGTGTTGGTCCATGGTGGGGAATGAGCAGACTGGCCAGAACCTCTCTATTGGGGCACGGTGTGACTACAGAGCAATTGTGCAACATGAGATCCTGCACGCTTTAGGATTTTACCATGAGCAGTCCAGGACGGACCGGGATGACTATGTGAATATCTGGTGGGATGAAATTATTGCAGGTGGGTTTTGACTTTCAGGTCAGATTTTGTAAAGTGCTGATTCATCTCCCCCAGATTTTAAGATCTTCTTAAAGATATGATTTTAGAAACACGTGGCCACACCTGTGACCACTGTCATTGTATCTGTAGATGTAGCAGGATTTTGATACAACTTCTCTAGTCAAAGACCAGAGACTATCTAAGGCCAGAAGAGAGAGGCCCTGCTTGAGAATCAGAGGACTTTATTTCCCCTTGGCTCCAGGGCTGCTCTCTGATTTTAAACAAATTGCTTCTGCTGCCTGTTTTCTCTTGACATGTAATGCAAATTGTAAATTTATTGGGATGGTGAGCTTTGAGGTGGCTCTTCTTTAATCAATGTTCTCTCAGAATATGGAAGTGTTTTATACTCAGATTCAGGCTTTCCTGAAACAGGAAAGGTTCGCTTTGTACACGAAGAAGCCTCAAAGTGGTTAGATCAGATGGGATGCATAAAATATGGCTCTATCCTGCTCTTTCCTGCCCAGTATGTCTCTGCAGGTTGTTGCCTTCAGGTTTAGTATCATCAGATTCTGTGGATTTATGAGTTTCAACAAACTTTTCACAGTCCCCCTGGTCCTTAGGCAGTTTCTCCTGCTGTCTCCAGTGAGGTCTGGTTCTGTTCTGCTTAATGGTCACTTATTCAAAACAGAGTGACTGGGAGTCTGTAACAAGTTCTGGAAAGCTTGATAGCAAAGTCAGCAAATGTAAATTCTTGTTCCCAGTGGCAGTGCTTTGCGATGCCAGTGATGGTGCCAGTGCAGCAAAGTTGCCCTCACCATTGCTCATGCTCTGTGTGAACAAACTGATCACTTCAGTCTCCAGGGCTGTGCACTCACCATCTTTGCAAATAAGTGAAAAATACATGAACAATATTCATCAGAAAGGACAAAGATTCAGGGAAGTTGTGTTCTGTTTTGGATAGGTAAGAATTGCTGGTGCGGGCAGTTTCTGCTGAGATCTGAGTGCAGTATCTGATACTTTGAATCTGTCCAAGTCAACGGGCTTTGTGCTTTACTCTCTGCCTCTACCCTGTAATCTGCAGTGTCTTTTGGGGTGGCTGAGCTCTAGCTGGGATGTGGATATTGGTTTTGCAGACCATCATTACCATTGTTAGGAGCAGCACTAGAAACAGCTGATCTCGTTACTAACTTTGTCTTATCTTGAATCATGGTGATGAAGATGATGATGTTAATATGATCTAGACTGTGACTTTTGGGCCCCTTTTTGCTGTATGCTGTAACTGACCACCTCCAAAGCAAGAAGTCTTACAATGTACTTGTAATGCACTATAGTGAGCTCCATGATGGACAGAGGTATGGAAAACTCAACAAAGCAGAGCCAGTTCTCTGCGCATTATCTTTTTTTTCACTTCAAAAATCATATACTGAATCCTCTCAATTTATTTGTGTCTATTCAGAAGTGACAAATCTGAAACACACAAAAAATTATGCAGATGGTGGATTTTAGTGTGACACTGTTCTGAATGGAGTCCTGGGACCAGCTTGATACCATTACAGTCAATTCCTATGTTCTGTAGGTTTCTATCCATACTATATAATCTCACTTTCCAAATAGGCAAATTCATTAAGTAGAAAACTTCTGCTGAAGCGATTTGAAGATGATTGCTCCTCCAAAGGGAAATAAGGCTGATATGGTTGTGCTCTGTGTGTGTGTTCATGCTCATCTCTTCCTGCATCAGCGATTCGCAACTCCAAATTTAATAGCGTGGAACAGTTTTTGCCATAGCGTTTTGTCGTAAACTGCAGTGCGGATAGCTAGGTGCTAAGAAATCCCCTGTTCATGTTGCTGTTGACAGAATAGCTAAGAAACCTGTAAGACTTCAGAGAAAACACACAAGATGTCCTAAAGGAATTGCCACCTTGCTGTCTGGTTTCTTTTAAAAATACAGGGAAGTTACCCTTTGCCTGGTGATGATCTTGAAAGCCAGTATCATTACACATGCCTGTGACCTCCAAGATTTTTTTTCCCCAGCTATAAAAAGCAATAGCACTTAATAAGCAAGATTCTCACCCTTCTTGATAAAAGGTACAATTCAAGTATCTGCAAGAAAACAATCTCAAGGTTTTATATATCCCTAAGCCCTGGACTGAGGACATCAGTGCCCGGAACGGATTTGCAGAAGGGAAGGGCAGTATTTACACAGAGAAGCTGTAATTATCCACCAGCACAGTCATGTGCTGTTTCTTGTAGAAAGAATGCCAAATATTCTGAACATATTATTTGTCATTGGAAATATTGTTAACTCCCTCTCTCTGCCTTAGCAAACACCTTCGTAATGAAAAACTTTCTCTAAGAACAACTTATTTCACAAAGAAGCCGTGAGAAAAAGGTTTTCAAAAGACAATTCAATAGAAATATCACAGCAGTATTGTCAAACTAGGGAAAAAACGTGTTTTCTTCCCCCCTGCCCACCCCCT
>NW_010406674.1:0-3002 GCF_000710305.1 Buceros rhinoceros silvestris | reverse complement strand
TAGAGAATTAGAGCTGGAAACCAAAGCTGAAAATATGTGCGGTTTTCCCTAATCAACTTTTTTTGCAGCTTAACTTTTTATAAACTGGTTAAGATCAATTGCATTTTTTACCCAGTTTAAATTAAACAAATAGTTCTACAATGATAGAGAGCAATGGGTGAAGTAGTAGCAGTAGTGTTATACAGGATGCCATTGTTTTATTTATCTGCTTGCTTTAAACATGAAGAACTGGAAAGATATTTGATCCTCATACGATCTTGAAATTTTGCTAGGAGCTTCTCCAAGTTTAGTTCTTTTTCCTGAGTTAGTTAGCATTAGTGCCTAGTGCCCTGTACGGTTTATAAATGGCATTTATTATACATAATTTATTGCATACAACGATTATAAGGTATGGTGCACAAACAACTAATTCTTTTGCTCTTGAATGTCACTTTGCCTGTAAACTCTGCTATATTTTTCATTTTCTTTGTAGGTATTTATTGCCAGGACCTTCACTGTTCATCATGAAACCGTCATTGTCCAACCTTAGCTGCAGTTCGTCCGGAATGCCTCGCCCGAACATTTTGTTCACACACAGATACAGTCACTTGTGAAGCAAAAGGAGAGTTTCTGTTCTTTGTAAATAATGGCACTCCATTTTTTTTCCCATTAAAATTTGTGATGGAGCTAAATATGAGCACTGTTATATATTTATTACCACATTATGATAACATTTAGCTGAAAACCTGCTATAAAAGCATAGCTTTTCTGGAACCATAATAAACTTTGTTAAGTTGTTTACACACCACGTGAATGTGTAGATCTTGCTAGGTTTGTAAGTAATTCCTTCCTACTAGAAATGTTATTTTTGCTGCAGAATATTTAAATGGAACTGATCTCGAAGATCCTATTACAGTGTTACATTATTTTGTAAGTACAATACTTTGACTTGAATATTATTTATTGTAAAGTATACTATTTATTGTTGCAAATGTAATTGATCCTTTAAGAAGGCAGATGATTAAAAACTGTAAAGAACAGTAATACTGTAACAGTTATCAGAAATAATCTGATCATTTCTTGGCCATGTTTAAACTAATTGCCAACACTTGGATAAGTCAAAACTAAAGCAGATATCCTTTTATGTCTCCTCCGAAATTACAAGATCTATTTAACGCTGCTATTTTTCTTAAAGGACATGGTATAGTATCTTTCAGCCAAAGTGAAGGCATCTAGTACACAAACAGTAAAAATACCAGTTTAGGCATTTGGTTTCTCATCGGATTCCTGTAATAAAACGGAAGCCAATGTTTGTCACCAGATTTTCATTCACATTACCTATGTCCTGTGCCTTTAGGTTTCCTTTGCGTTTCCTTTGGGAGCAATCAGTTGTCTCCAACTTGCACCAGTACGCATAGTGCATAGTTTCCTGGTTTACTGCGCAAGTGGTAAAGCAGGCATTTTTAGGAAATACTGCAGCTATGATGTGTTATTTCAACCTTAAACTAATTGATTTGTTGTAGTTTTTAGCACAAAATCCAGCACCTTCTGTAGAATATATCCTTGCGATGGGCAGTATTTTCTAGATTGCTAACACCTTTAAATGTTGGAAATGTAATTCTTTAGAAAGGTTTCATTCAGATTTGGCTTCCTAGGTCTGGCTGAAGGGCACAAAAAGAAAACGAGCCAGAGCAGGAACCTAGTATTAACAGGATTTGTAACCTGAACACATCATTCTGGTTTTGCTACATACAGCCATTCATCCCAATCAGCATTGTGCCATATGAGCCTTATTCATTCTAGAAATAATTATATATAAAGTTAATCTAGATTTAAAAATGAAGTAAGTTTTTAACTGAGTAAAGAACAGAGTAGTTATTATTTACCAAAGACTTGTTTACTTACCAATCATGTAACCCTGAAACATGTTTGTAAATTATCAATATCATTCAGGTACACTTAAAAAATTAATTTGGGGGCTACTTATCCTCAGGAACAAGGATGTTAGAGGTTTTTGATATATCCAGAGATTTAAGATAAATGTAAGAGAATTAAGAGATTTGAGAGTGAAGTTGTCTGGAAATTAATTTTTAAAAGTTTAGTCATAGCATATATAAACCGGAATTTGGGTGAGATTTTTGATGCCTGTGTTGTAGTGCCTCAGCTCTAAAACTGCAGGATATGTGATAATGAGACTATTTGTAAACAATTAAAGAAACCTCTAGCGATTATCCAGATATAAGCAGTCTTCAGGTCTGGTAAAGTCTGTCTCATTTTTTGTAGTAATGCTAGTTTAGTACTATTAGTATGTTCACATTAATTGTATATCTCTTTTGTTCCATCCAGTGACTTCTGGTACTATGGTTATCTAGAACACCTAATAAAAGCGGTAAATTCTCTCTTCTTGGGGGAGGCTTCCATTGTATTCTGCTTTTGGCCATAAGGGAAAAACAGCTTCCAGCTTAGAAGCCAGACTCAAACAGAGCCTTAGGTGGTGGGTTAACATGTCTTTTTTTTTTTTCTTTCCTTCATTTAAACCACACCTACATGGCATGGGCAGATCTAGGAAAAAAGTATATTTAACATGTACAGTAGTGGACCAGATGGCTTGTTTAATGTCTGATGTTAGTTATTTGTATTTCTGATAACCTTCCCTGAAGTGGTACTGTCTTCCTAATAATGCGTGAAACAATACTTTCAATAAATGTCAGGCCACACTTTCCTGCCAGCTCCTCAGAACCAGTGCGTATGGTCTGGAGGTGAGTTATGGGCTGCACCGACAGCCTCGTTCTAGATAGTGCCATAAATTGAAGCATTTTGCTCCCTTCCTTCTGCAAAGCAGCAGCATTTCCTTGGCCATCAGATACGTGGTCTGAGTAGAGGAGCCTTTAGACAGTAATGATTCTGGCCTCGGGCTCTTGCCAGCCCCACTGCGCCTGGACCTCCAGCCCGGGGACCAGCGCGTCCCTTGCCATCTTGGCCTCGCCATCAAACCTTTGCTCAGGAAGCAGCAAATTAATCAA
>NW_010406673.1:4804-12282 GCF_000710305.1 Buceros rhinoceros silvestris | reverse complement strand
AGCCATAAAATTAAATTCTCATTCCCCAGGTGACTAAATGATAGCAGGTATCCTACTCAAGACACCCATACCTACCAGTGGAGCAGCCTCACTATCAGACCGTAAGACCAGTCTGTCCCAGGATATCCATTCTCTCCAGCTGTAGGTATTACTTAATATTGTATGCAAATATGACAGTGATACTCTTATCTTCATTGAAAGAATTTGTTACACGTTATCCTACCCTCTCTGATAGAGTGAGTACTCATTTATGCCTTGAAGAAATTTAAGAATCCATTCCAAATGTCACACATAACTAATTTTTGCTGTGTTTTGTGAATCTTTGATTTATTTTTTGCATGTATTTCAAAAGTAAGACCATTTAAATGCAAAGCAGAACAGAGCATAATATTCAGGACAATGGGCATAAGACAATTTCATTCCTAAACAGAGCAGTTCAAGATCTGCATATTTTTGTATTGGCTGAAGTTATATCAAGTGACCTGCTGTGGTTTTTACTTTGTTTCTGGTGAAAACCTGGTATTTGCCAGCTCCTAACCTGTAAGAAAGACCAGCAGCAGATCATGCATAAATACCTAATTGTGTTTGCTAAAGTCTAACTAAAGTCCCGCCTGGCTAGTTAGAAGTTTAAGGACATTTCTTAAAAGAACCACCAAATCTGACTGCAATGTTTATTTGGTTTCAGATTTTAGGGGAAAAAAACCAAACCAAACCAAAACAAAACTCTTCAAGCTTGCTAACACAGAAGGCAACATTCATCAAAGCCAAGGGAATTCCTTGCCAGAATGGCACATGTGTGTGCCCCAGACTCACCTTGGGAGAAAGAGCAGGTCACTTAGGAAGAATACAAGGATTTCGTGAGACTATTCATGGAGAAAATTAGAACCCTACTAGAACTTAGTCTGGCACTGCCACAAAAGACAATAAAAAATGTGTCTATAAAACATTAACAGCAAAAGGAGGGCTAAGGAGAATCTCCATCCTTTATAGAATGTAGGAGGAAACATAGTGACCAAGGATGAGGAAAAGGTGGAGGTTCTTAAAGCCATTGTTGCCTCAGTCTTTAATAGTAAGACAAGTTGTTCTCTGAGTGCCCAGCCCCTTGAACTGGATGACAGGGACAAGGCGCAGAATGAAGCCCCCATAATCCATGAGGAAATGGTCAGTGACCTATTGCACCACTTAGATGTGCACAAGTCTGTGGGGCCAGATAGGATCCACCCAAGTGTACTGAGATAGCTGGCAGAAGTGCTCACCAGGCCACTTTCTATCATTTACTAGCAGGCCTGTCTAACTGGGGAGGTCCCAGTTGACTGGAGGTTAACAAATGTGATACCTATCTACAAGAATGGCTGGAAGGAGGAAAGCCACTTTCCATCATTTATCAGCAGTCCTGGCTAACCACAGAGGTCCCAGCTGACTGAAGTTAGAAAATGTGACATCCAACAATAGGAAGGAGGATCCAGGGAACTACAGGCCTGTCAGTCTGACCTTGGTTCTGGGGAAGGTTATGAAGCAGATCATCTTGAGTGTCATCATGTGGCACAGACAGGACAACCAGGTGATCAGGCCCAGTCAGCATGGGTTTATGAAAGGCAGGTCCTGCTTGGCTAACCTGATCTCCTTCTATGACAAGGTGACTTGCTTAGTAGATGAGGGAAGGGCTGTGGATGTTGCCTAGATGTGGATATTATCTAAACTTTAGTAAAGCTTTTGACACTGTTTCCTACAGCATTCTCTCAGAAACTGGCTGCTCATGGCTTGGAGGAGCACAGGCTTAGCTGGATAAAAAAACTGGCCAGGTGGATGGCTGGGTGAATGAAGTCAGATCCAGTCAGTAGCCAGTCATAAGTGGTGTTCCCCAGGGCTCAGTATTGGGACCTGTCGTCTTTAATATCCTTATCAACGTTCTGGATGAGGGAATTGAGTGCACCCTCAGCAAGAGCGCATACAAGACCAGATAAGGCAGGAGTGTTGATCTGCTTGAAGGTCAGGAGGTTCTACAGAGGGATCTGGATGGGCTGGATCAATGGGGCAAGACCAATTGTATGAGGTTCAACAGAGCCAAGTGCCAGGCCCTGCACTTGGGTCACAACAACCCCCTGCAATGCTACAGGGTTGGGGAATAGTGGCTGGAAAGTCACCCATTGGAAAAGGACCTGGGACTGTGGGTCAACAGTTGGCCGAATATGAGCCATCAGTGTGTCCAGGTGGCCAGCAAGGCCAGTAGCATCCAGGCTTGTATTTGCAACAGCGTGGCCAGCAGGAGCAGGGAAGTGATTGCCCCCTGTACTCAGCACTGATGAGGCCACACCTTGAATACTGTGTTGTTTTGGGCCCCTCACTACAAGAAAGACATTCAGGTGCTGGAGCATGTCCAGAGAAGGGCAATGAAGCTGGTGAAGGATCTAGAGCACAAGTCCTATAAGAAGCAGCTGAGAGAACTGGGGTTGGTAAACCTGGAGAAAAGGAGGCTGAGGAGAGATCTTATTGCTCTCTACAGCTACCTGAAAGGAGGTTGTAGCAAGGTGGGGGCCAGTCTGTTCTCCCAATCAATAAGCAATAGGACGAGAGGAAACAGTCTGAAATTGCAACAGTGGAGGTTTAAGTCGGGTATTAGGAAAAACATCTTTCCAGTACAGGTGGTAAAGCATTGGAACAGGCTGCCCAGGGAAGTAATTGAGACCCAATCCCTGGAGGTATTCAAAGAACGTGTAGATGTGGCGCTGAGGGATGTGGTTTAGCGGTGATTTGGCAGTACTGGGTTAACTGTTGGACTGGATGATCTTAAATGTATCATGTATTTTTGTGGTCGTGTTAATGTTCTGTGGACAGTTCTCAAAAAGCCTGAAACAACATCAAGATCTTTACAGGCAAACATCACTGTACCAGTTAAGGTTAGTGGGAGTGTTGGGTTTGGTTATTTTTTGGGGGGTTTTTTTGTGGGATGGGCCAAGGTCCAGTCCTAACTTCCAGGAAATAACTAAGAACCCCATTCATGATGCTGGTTTAGTCCGTGGCTATACTCTGGCCGTAGTTCTTTCTTGTACTATCAAATAAGAGGTTGAATAACCATGCTGTTGAATTAATTAACATGTTTAATTTATTAAACATATTGTTACAAGTGTTCAAGGAGGACTTAAAGAAAAGGAAATTGCAATTCATTTCTGAAATTACAGGAAGGAGGAAAAAGTGAGCTATTTGGGTATCAGGGTCACATTATCCTTTCTATAAGATGAAGAGCCACATAACGTTCATAAATTAAAGAACAGCTGAGATTTAAGAACATCACAGTAAATGTCTTCAACAGTCTTGCACGGAAGATCTTATTAACACTTTTGGCATGGGGTACATGGATAGAACTGCAAACAGGTATATTTAGAGAAACATAAATTTAGAATAAGAAAGAAGGCTCAAGGTCAAGCTAGACATCAAAATTAGAATAAGGTCAGGCAGAGATTTTGTAGAATGATGGCAAAGAGTGCTTAGCCTATTCTTCGGTCCAGGGATCAGTTGCACTGACATGGAAACCCAAAGATAGTCCTGAGCCTGCAAACAAGCCTGTAACTTCTATTTTGATATGGACAGATCCTAAACTGTAAAAGATTAGATCCAGCCCAGATATTAGTCATATTTTATAGACATTTCCAAAATTATCGCCTTGAAAGGATAAATCAGGAAACCCAGGATAGTCGTAAACCATATTCCTGTGGCTGCATCACAAATTCCTCATCACAAAAATAATGCGGCTTGCTCTAAATAAGCACAATACAAACATCTGACAGGTCGTTCCACAGAGATTACTGTATGTGGTTGGTAAGTGTAACAACCTTTAAATTCTAATCGAATATGGTAAACCAGAATAGTGACTGGGCTTTCCAACCCTTTAAAGCCCCCACTGGAATAATGCCATATGTCACTCAACAAAAGCACTTGCATTACTCAGTCCTAGGCACCACATTTAACCAGTGGATATCAGATGCTTTCTACAACTCAGTGGGGACAAACAAGCTCCTACAAAGGGAGAAATCCACAACATCCAGAATAAACTCACAAGTTGAATTACCCTTTGGTACAATCCTGTGATCACCCTTCTCCCAAATGCAGAGGGTGCAGAGAAAGAGCAGCAAGGTACCTGCCCTGGCTGTCATCCTCCAGCAGTGGCACTGGCTTCCTGTCCCAGCCCCAAGCTGTGTATTACCATTCTAGCAGATCAATTTACCATAGGGTCATCTCGGACTCTGCTGCATGCCCTTAGCTTACTAGCACTGACAGGAACATGTACAGAACTTTTTACAGCCTCAAAAGAAATAAGAATGTCATTAAAATTATCGTAGCAATAGACACTTCACTAGAATAGCAGAGGGAACAAATGAGCTCTTACTGTTTAATCAGGCCATTTAACAGTTTGGATTTGTTTTATTATTCTAATTTTACTACTCTAATTTTACAAACATTTACCCTAACTCTCGGCTTGTTCAGATTTGTCCTCAAGTCCCAATATATAACCGTTTGCTTAATACTTGAGGGATTACGTGAGTGAGACTTAAACAATTTACTGCAGCTCTTTAAAAGGTTACTGTTCAGTTTTACTAGTGCCTTGCATGCTTGATATACAGGAAGCACTTGCTTCTAAAACTTGCCCCAGGTCCTGATGCATGACTGCAGCAGGTGAGTGAATTTATCTAAGAGGTACTGAACTCAAATCACAGGCTGCAGTGTTTGTAGGATCAAGGTTGAAGGTCTGTCACCATTTCAGTGTACTGACAGGCTGTCAAAGATACTCCATCATAGAGGACAAGGACAGAACAGTTGGTCTCAAAGATGCAAGAATGAAATTGTAAATTGAAGCTATGCAATAGCTAGGTATTTAAGTTCAGACACCCTTCTATAAGCTTCACCTGACCTGGTGGAGAGTTTGAGCTGGAATAAAAGGGTGATGGGGCAGAGTGTATAAGGCTGCGACATAGAGAATACACCACTTGGGCCCAGCTGTTTGTGTTAAAGGCTGCAAAGCCACTAATACCCGTGACATGGAAGCATAAAATAATATCAATAAGTTTTTGTGTCATTGTGCATACTATGCCTTGATATAGGTAGCAACATGAGGTACAAATCGGTTGAACACCAGAACTTGTGCATGATCACACAGGATTCACTCATCAGAGCTCAGCTAACCGAAGGTAATGGAAGTCAACTCTGTTACCTGCTACTCTGCATTCTCCTAACCTGTCAGTCACAGACAGATGGAAATGCAAACCCGCTAAATTGACTTAAACTAAAATTTAAAAAAAGGCAATGTCTAGACCAGAATATTTTGAACAAAACTTCAGACTTGCATTTGTTCCGTTTTCTCATTTTCCTGCATTTAAAACATATGGGGGTTTTTTGCACGTATGGAAAAAGTAATAAAAACAGTTAACAACATGATGTTAAGCTTCATTTATGAACTGTTTGAGAAAAATCAGAATCTGTCCAGCCCATTAGTGACATGAAAATTGTACAGGCAGAATTCCAGCACTTTTGAATAATTGAATCTAGATTTGTTCATTACAGTAACCTTCAGGGAACTATCATGCAGATCCATGACACCAGCAGCTTTAACAAGGACAAAAACATGCATTTGACAGATTTTCCCAGAATTATTCAATGCTAAATTGCACTTTGCTTACAGATATTAAGTATACGCTCTTTATATCTCCTTACACAGAAAGTCATTAGCTTTACCTCATGTTACATGTAAGCTGGAGAAAGTGACAAATATAAATACATATGTAAGTGGTTTTGCACACGTGAGGGCAACAGCTGGAGTGGAAGAAGACTCCTCTGTGCCATCTCCAGGTGCAGGGTTCTGAAGAGGCAATGACTGTGACAACAAAATAACTCAGTTACTCACCAAGTATCAGTCACACTTTGCTACTGGAGGACAGATTTCTCCTCTGCCTGAGCTTACCTTCACCTCCAGCCCAGTCCTATGACCTGTCTCCTATACTAATGATATTTATGTCAGAAGAAAAACAGATCTCTGTTTTCTAGGCCCGTATGCTTGCAAGAGACTTTTAGAATCTTGTTTTCAAGTTCTAACTTTCATCTTACTTAAGCTGTTTCTAAAAATCTGACATTAAATTGGTACAGAAAAAAAGTTTCCAGGTAGAAATATCTGGATCCCTTTCTGTATTACCCCTCAGCTGGATAACTGCATATCTTAATCCCTCTCTATCTTGAACTCTTCCATACTTTTCTTCCAGGATGAAATCAGACCTCTTTGAAAGGGATAACGACATTTCTTTTAATGTGGGAGGAGGGTGGAAGGGGAAGGGCATATCTCTGATAACTGATATCATATCTCCTGTGCCCTCTCTCGCTTTTCTAGTCCATCATTAGGATGGAGTGAGAGATTTGAGAAATGGCTGTGGCTATGCTTTCTGTGGACAGCTAAAGCAGGCCTGCAAAAACGACAAAATACCATCCAAATTTGCGAGCAAGTGATGCTACATTTGCTGGTAAATCTGGTATTTTGGTAAATTTGGCAGACCCTGCAACATCCCCCAACTAGAAAGCTGCCCGAGTCTCTGCACTTTGAAACTATTACGTAAGTGAAATGACAGAGCAATCAAAATGCAAAGTTTTTACTGCTTATGGCTTTCCATTATTTATAGCTTCATGTTCCTTTTGGAAAATGCCATCCTGAAATTAAACTTAATTTCAGTCTCCATAATTAGGCAACTCCTATGACTCAGTGGAGGAGAGAATGTTACACATGCACACTCCTAAATGGGGCGGGCAGTTTAGTCTATTAGAATTCATCAGGGACTGAGCCATGCTTGTGAAACCAAATTTACTTTGGACAATAACCTTCAAGTGAAAATAAGTATGACAGTGAGCCAGTTCTCATTTCAACAAGAATTCAGGCAGTCTTCAAGCTCTCTTAACTGCCTTCAAGGTCCTGCCTGGCAGGGTTTAGGCTGCCTCCTCTACTTTCATACATAAGAACTTTACCACATACGATATCTGCAAAAACATGTCACATGAAATTGGTACTCGGCTGCCTGGAGTGTTTGGTCTGTATAATATCATTATCAAGACGCCAAGTATTCATTCCCATTCTAGTTAAGGAATAAATTTAGAAAGGGACCACATAGAGAAATAACACGAATAAGTAGAAACAGCTGAAGTAATTCCCTCTGCATACAGCAAATAAAGTCTAATAATAATTTATTAAAACTAAATGTTACATGTCAGTTCAAGATCTAAGGCTAAGATAAATAGTGAGAGTATCATTTCAAGAATAAGAATCCTCAAGTAGATCACTCTTGATCACATATTAATGACTGTTGCTGAAAAAAAAAAAATAGCTCTTAAAGGATCAAATCACCTGTCAACAGCTTCTCAGTTTGGCAGGATATAGCTGCACCCCAGTGTGCGAGGGCATGGTGCGAGTACTTCTCACAGGCTGAGTGCAGTGCAGTCGGACTCTT
>NW_010406673.1:0-4703 GCF_000710305.1 Buceros rhinoceros silvestris | reverse complement strand
CTTTCCCAGTTCTGACTTTGGAAAGTACTGGGAGGAAAGGATAACTTTAACGGGAGAGGATTTCCATCTATTCAGGTTCTGTTGTGGGGTTATCGAAATAATGACACTGAAGACAGGTTAGCTCAGTTTCAAAGTTTGATAGCGATTGCAGAATGACAAGCAACTGTTTTGGTTTTTTTTTTTCCTTCTTGAGTGGTTGAGCAGTGTGCAGTATTCATGTACACTCAGGTGGTTCCAAATTTAATTTTGTCCCTAATGTAGATAATTAACAATTAATACTGATGCTTCACAATTCATTTAAGCATACAGCAGTCCTGTTTTTCACAGTGGCAGTTGTGTTCCAAGTCAATTGGGACCCTCCCTAAATCTATCCTCTAATAGCTTGCTTAATTTTATTTTTGTATTCCACAGTCCTTGATAACAGCAACCTAATTTCTGTAACTCTGTTTGATGAAAATGTGCTGATGGAACTCATATTTCACTTCATTGACTGTAATGAGCTATTTCATCAAACTGTCCATGTGACACTATAATAGAGAAAATGATAAATTTACTAATTTATTCACTAGAAATTCCATTGGAAATTTAAAAAGGAAAATAAAAGAGCCATGAAGTGAGTTACATTAGACTTCCACCAAATGATATGTCAGGGTCTACATGGAACAAAAGCACTGACTACTGCTACACTTAATGGAGTGTAAACATGAAGTATGTGTTAATTAATCACTAGGTTGGCTGACGCTCGGCAGAACAAAAACACGTACCATGATGCAGGTTTTCCCTTGTAAATATTTTCAAGCTTTACCTACTTTTCACATGTGGTGCTGCTACTGTTAGAAACCAGACTTTCATTCATGCGCTTCCTCCCTGTCCATGAGACCTCTGATCCAAGTCCATCAGGCACATGGACCTGGATGAATTCAGCAGCTGACAACCAAGCTCGTGCGGTGGAGGAATGATTCCGTCAAAGATCATTTTTCCAAAGATTATTTGTATTTACCTCTTAAAAAGGAGGTATCTGCAACTAGGCTGTTGTGTAGGATGAGACAGTATTTTGGGAGAACAGTAGGGAGTATGTAATTAGACTATTCATCTCATGTTAATACTAGGCCTGAAAATAGAGACAGAATCACACGGCCTGCCTGGCTTGTTTTAATTAGATGTCCTCCATCTGCTGTTACAGTTATGATCCATGTATTTGATTGCTCTTCCACAGATCATCATGAAACCCAGGCATCAGCCTGGATTGCATACCAAGGAGAAAGCCATAAAACCAACTGGGGACAGTTAGTGACATTCTTTCTTGCTTCCCATTTTGTACCTATGCAGGGGTTTTCTTCATCTGTACTCAAACCTGTAGCACACTCCACCTGCAATACTAACTTTCGTGCACTTACTTATTGTGGAAAAGGATTTTGTAGGAGGTTAAAAAACAATTTTAAAAACTACACAATTTTAATTACCCTCGAAGAAGTCTAAAAGCAATAACAAAGTTGGACACAAAATATTTCATATCATGGAAGATTAATTTACTGGACCTTTTTGGTCCACGTAGTTTAGAGGAAACCATTTTACACAGGGAAGTGTGGCGGGGGGATTTGTTTTCAGTTTTAAAATCTAATTAAGATTGTCGCTTTCAAAAAATGCTTTCTTTGCCAGACTAGTCTGCCTGGAAGACTAAAATCCAAAACAGATGATTGCATGAAGAGCCCAAACAACTATTTGCACAGCCTATCTTGTATTCACCTAAGGATTCACACGTAAGTAGAAAACTATCACAGAGAGACAAGAGAGCTTGGCTTTTTCCTCAGAACCTGAACATTTTAAGACACCCCACTCCCCACTCAAAGCTGCTGACAACCTGCTGAAGGCAGTGACTGAGGAGCAATCATCTTGCTGCTGCACAAGGGATGTCTTTTTAGAGTATGTTACAATGAAAAGCTGCTCAATCCGCATGCTTTAAATCAAACCAAGAACAAAACAATCCGATGATTTCATAACCATGTAATTAACTGGCAATCAGTAAACTATGCATTAGGATCTGTATCAGGGATACAACACATAAACCACAATATTAAAAGTTTCCAAAAGGTTAATAAATACCCATAAATTTCTAAGCACACTATAACTAATCCTCAGCATTACAGCCCCCTTGCATTCACAGTTACACGCACACACCACCCTCTCAAATGGCTCGAGGTTAATGAGCCCTCAACACTCTTCTGGGAGCACAGATTCCCCTGCTTGCATCCACATCTTGCTGGAAATATGGGTGGTCTTGCTTTGTGTGCACCCGTGCTGCCCTCTGTGCTCCCCATGTGGTGGAGGAAGCTCCCCACAAGTTCACAAACACAGGTCCTTACTTTCTGCACCCTGTCGTGTGAGTGTGATGCCTGGACTGCTCCAATGGGAAGGATGTTCCGTTATGTCTAGACAGAGGTTGTCATGCCCGTGGCTGTCTTGTGGCAGTATCAAAATAGGTTTTGACTGCTGCTCTGTTCCCACTTCTCTATCCCCTCCTGTCACAAATTTACATGCTTCTTTTATACTTCAAGTTGACTCATGCATTTATTTCAAAATTTCTTCGTTAGAGGGAGAGCCCTGTTGGTACCCCAGGAAGGCTACACCAACAGGTCCAAGTGGGGCAGGTGGCAGTGAAGCAGCTTTTCCTGAGTCAGAATTTATAAGCTTGAACAGATTTCTGTTCTCATACATCTAAACATTATCTAGTCAGAAAGAACTTAGGCTCCATCAGTGCAAATTACAGAGTGGGCGCACCACTCGCCTGGTGCCTGTCCAAGAAGATGGTGGCTTACTTTGCTTCCAAACTGCTTGCTGGATTGCACTCTCCCTGCTTGGACCAGGCCTCTGGGGAAGTGACATTTAATCTCCCATTCTGGCTCCCAATTTAATTAGTCCTCGAATTGCGAGTACATTTAAACATAGGAATGATCAGCACCTTATAGTGCTAAGGTGGCTAGTCCTTAGGAATATAACCTCCATAGATCCTCTAGAAGTATATCCTTTGCTTTAAAAGTAGGTAAACATTGAGGAATGGAAGCTGCTCTATTTTTATGAGAGCAAGTATGCCATTCTCTAATTAAGATATATAATTATAAAGTCCTGATCAAGCGCCATCAGAGTCTTCCTAAGAGATTTCTGTGTAATAGGCCGAATTAGTAGTCCCTAGATCCCTATCCTGGAATCATGAAACCAGTGTGAAAATCCTAGAAAGATCAATTTCTATGCTATTAGTAAAGCAGACCACATACTCATCTTCCTGAATGATCATCAGTAACCACCATGCTGATGATAACTGTACAATATCTGTCTAAGGAGAAAAGTTCAGTTGCAGCAGGCCTTTCATAAAGCATAATTAGATGAATTAAACTCTCTCTGGTAAATCTGCAACCATCTATAAACATGAATATAGTCCTGATATAACTGGGGAAAAAAAACATTTCCTCTGTCCTGTAAAGGAATACCTTCAGCTCAGGCCAGATTGTCTGACAGCAGTTTGTCTGCAAGGCATGTATGCAACTAGGAGAAGCAAGCGGCCTCTGAAAAACACTTTAGTTCTCCATGCTTTAGCAGGAGAGTAGAAGAAACAAACTGACAGAGACATTAAAGACACTGGCACTCTTCACCAAAGATCTGTGTCTGGGGGCTGTCACCATAAAATACTACTGTAAGGGGTTTTTTCCCAGTGGAGCCACAACTGTCCTAACAACAGCAAACAGAGTGGGAACACAGCAGAAAGATTGTAAGCTTCCCAGCTTGACACAATCAATATTAAATATTTGATAAAGTCCATTAGAATGGATATCAGTGCAAGCCTTCAAAGAAAAGAGGGGCACAAGCCATTTAACAGAAAAGGCTTGTAAAATAGTTTTGAGAACATCCTCTGCAAGCAGAGTATCCAAGCCCTGGAAACAGCAGACCAGCCAAGCCATTCATCTTTCCCAGTCTCATTACCTACGTTCCAACTCATATTCACCCTTACCACAAGAGGGGTATTGCCCATCTATACCAACAGGAAATCACCTCTTTGTCACACTCTCAGATTAAGCATCACCTGACTCAAACAGCCATTCCCTGACGAAGTGCTGTCATACCATACTGAGTAACTACAGAGTGTGCTTAGGAAAGAAGTGACTAGCAGAACAGAGCAGTGTTTAAGAATGACAAGAATACAGTCCAACCCCAGGGAAATTACCAGCATTCTGTTCTATACTGAGATATCTTGTTTCACATCAAATAGAATGCTGTTTACACAGCAGAGAAATTATTACAAGTTACAAGTCATTATAAAACGTGTTCTTTCTATGAGGTAATGAATTCTACAAACATTGAGAACTGGCTTTTCTTGAAGGATGTGATTCAGCTGGAATTTTAAATTTAAGTTCCAGTTTCTAACATAATGCCAAAAACCCCCTGGCCAGCAACCCCAAGAATAAAACATGCTTATGCACTGATTCAATTGCACTCTGGCTTCGAGTTGGCAAAAAACCATTCTCTGGGCAGTTCAGGCAAAGTTTACAGGCCTAACTACACAGGCTACTTCACCAGCTCCGAAGGAACTCTAGTTGACATGGCAGTCCATATGGCAGTATATTTTGGCCTGTTTGTATAGACAGGATCAAAACACCACAAAAATCACAGAATGTCTGGGGTTGGAAGGGACCTCTGAGGATCATCTAGTC
>NW_010406672.1:60854-62505 GCF_000710305.1 Buceros rhinoceros silvestris | reverse complement strand
CCCCCCCCCAAATTATCAGGAAATTATCCTGGAACAATTTCAGAACATATAAAAAATTAACTACCTCTTCACATCTCTAAGTGTGACAATTCAGTGAGGAAATAATGTATTAACGTTACTAATTAGACATCACTTGATCTCTGAGACAAACACTTAATATTCTCATAGACCTAAACCAGATCATGGCAAACGTCCTGGGTGGGATGCCTGAGGGATACAAGTATAAAAAGCCATTTTATGAAGGCAATACTTTTTAAATACTAAGACAATGACGCTGTGAAGCTATTCAACAAATTTACAAAAATGATGCATCTTGTTTACTTCCTTTTTTGGCTTAAGCTTTAATTAACTCAGAAATCAACAGTGAACAAAGATCAATTAACCAAAGAACCCTGATTCTTGTATTGACAAGCAGAACTGCTTCTACAATGGACTCGGTCAATGACTAAATAGTTATCAAAGCAATAAAGCTCATAAACTTTTTCTTCAGTTACAACTTGGTTAGCTTCTCATATTTTTCATACTGAATTACTGAATTCTGATTAAACAGTTTTTTTCCCAAGCATGAAATTGAGTAGCTTTGAGACATTTTTTCTTTTCCTGAAGGAAAAAAGGAGGTTTTTTAAACAGGAAGAACAGATGCAATGACTTCATTTTTAAACATCACTACAAAGTCCTTTTTAACAATGTCTTCATTATTAATCTCAGCACTAAAAGTGGATTGTAAAAAACGTTACATCCCAGTATCTGCACCAACAGGAACTCTTGGCCTAATTATTTTTTCTGCAGATGTCATTTACCACAACATCCAGGTCTCAAGATGCTGCGTGAGAAATATACACTTAGAATCCTTCACAACCACGTTCACAAGTCCCACACGATTGAATTCATTCCTAATTTTTCCTTAGCTGCCATTAATGCTGTGTTCTTAACACTGCTGGAAACATGGTTACGTTGCTTTGTGTAGAAATTCCTATTGTCTTCAAAAAGCAATGCTCACCACAGTCCTGGCTGAGCAAGAAACTCATGCACGCTGTGTCAAGGGAACTTCTCACGTACTTGAGGCTGTGAATATGTTCAAGCACTTTGCTGAACAGGACACGTCTCTGATGAAGGGGTACCAAAATTTACGTGATATAGTTTCGTTTTTAATCATGGCTGACGTTGCAAAGTTAGAAATTATAATCTTCATTAATTACTGTAACTGTTTTGATTACCAAACAGGATGACTACCAGGAAAAATATCATAACCTTGACACAATCTTTTCCCTAAAACATTAACATCCTTTCTACTTAAACCAGATAAAAAATAAAAAGAGGTAAAAAAAAAAAAGTCCAAAAGGAAAAACTGGGATAATCTTGTAACAATTGCTATATAAACCACAAAGCGCTAGGACATAATCATGTATTTTTAAATTATTATTATTTTTTAAATACACAAGTGGAAAATACTGCTTTTGGTCTTGGACTGACCCAAGAAAGCCCTTTGAAGCCATATAAAGACTTCATCACATACAGTACAGACCTAAGACGACAGAATAACTTAAACTACCAACCAATGACGGCACACACAGCAGCTCTATCATATGAGAACATTGACTATCTGGAAAAAAGAGGAACAATAAGGCTGAAACAACACTTCCCTCCCCCC
>NW_010406672.1:37670-60682 GCF_000710305.1 Buceros rhinoceros silvestris | reverse complement strand
TACTAATTAAATATTAATCCACCTTACAACCTAACTTTCTGTGAGACTGATTTCATTAAATGTCCAGACTGAATCATAGTTTGATTTTTCTTCCCATTGGCAACAGGTAGTTACCCAGGCAGAGCTGTATGTGACTAACTGGTACAAGGCACATGCCTGGACACTGCTTGGACACACAGACCATTCACCACTCTCCACCTTCAGGTAATTTTTTTAAAATCAGATTTAAAAAAACAACACACACACCACCCAACCAAAACCTTGTCATGCTACAACACTTTTATGAATGAAAAAGAGACAACAAATTCTCCTGAGTTTTAGCACTGCCATTCTAAAATTTAAAATGGTTTGCACAGAGTTTAGTCAGCTCTTACTATTTTTTGGTGTGCCCCACTCCAGATGGTTTTTTCCTTCCTTCTGTTGCAGGATACCACATTTATTCCCAGATCCGCCCAACCAATGCATTTACAACTCAGCCTTTGTACAGGTACAATGCATATAGAAAAACTTGCATCTAATCAAGGCAGCAGGATTTGGCTAATGACATCTCTTCCCTAAATCCTGAGTTGCGGAGAATGAAATCCTATTTATGACAGTTTTAAACCGCTGAAACTTTGGCTTTCATCATCTTCATCTGAGCCAAGACTGCACCTTGACATTCCCAATGCTGATCCTCCACTCTTGCTTGCCTTCAGTGTCTGAAGCCCCCAATAGTTTCCATAAGGCTGATTGTCTTCCAGGTCATTTCCTTACGTTCCTAGGGATCCATGGCCAAATCCCCTTAAAGCAAACAATGTTTTAAGCAATAGTGTTCACTTCTTACTTTCTGAAATTTTGCCAAACTTTGTTTATGATAAAGGAGAAATTTCTTTCTGACTTGAAGCAGAAATATTAGCACTTTCTAGCAACATCAGCTTGTTATCCAAGAACCAACTTCTTGTCCTTTATAGGGAGCTGTGGAAGTTCTACAAATTTTAAGTTGCTTGCTAGGTGTTCCCAGCTCTCTCTCCAACAGAGAAGATACCAGTCCTGAAACTTGAGCATGAACAGTCCTATAGTGTTATAAGGGTTGAAATTTGTTCTTGCAAGTTCTCAAGTGTTTCTCCTTCAGTAAAATACAGCTTCACCAGCTCTGTAATGCTTATTTAGCAGCTAGAAACAGCTGCAGATGTTAACTTTTCATCTCATCTGCACTCAATCAATTCATAAAATGAACAAGTTGTGTATATGACTGGAGCCACACCAACTGCCATTCTTTCCAAGGACTAATGGACTTCCATGCATCACAATACTGACAACATGGAAAAATCTATTATTTTTTTCCAGCTCCTACTTTTTCAGCACACTGTACCTTGTCTTGTAAACAGATATTTACTGATTCTTTTTTCCAAAAATTGCCTTTGGGAAAATTGTAAGAGAATCAGATGGTTCTTTTTCCACAAGCAGAATCTACTGCAGTGAGAATGACAAAACTAAAATTGGCCTAATGACATGATGTATCCACTACTAAACCAAAAATGATGGATAGAAAAACATACAATTAAATAACATCCTCACCTTTAAAATGGTGAGATTTTTGAGTAGTTTGTCAGGCATGAGAACAAAGCATAAACCAGAACTGTACTGGGTAGATTCCTGGCCTGACTGTCACTGAGACTAAGGTTTCTTGAAAGCCAATCAGTACTGACAGAACTATATGAAGAGAAGTTAAAGCACCTAAAAATAAGACTACTGATCTTTCTAATTTCTTCTGAATGAGGTATTACAATTGTTTGCCTTTGAACCCTAATACTTTGTTAAGTATTTGTGTAATATTTTGACAGTGAGAACATCAGGTGCAGATTTTCTTGGTACAGAAATCAGTTATTACCCATTTTTATGTGGTCAGAAACTGATTTCCACCATCACAAACAAAACATCATGACATCAGTTGTCACTTCTAGTATTTCTCACTCTCACCTGACAATTAGTAGTGGTGTCATTCAGAATGGAAAGGCAGGACACAACCCAGTCTCTGCTGACTTGGTCTTACCAGAGAGAATCTCCAACAGCCACACTACAACAGCTGGATGCATTAGGTGTTTTCTTACTTTCATGAGCACAATGGTCTGACAGTGGAGTTGCTTATCATTTTGCTTTGCTTTAGCTTTGTTAAGACCTGAACCATAATAAAACAGATGAAGAAATACCTGGGGTTTATGTTGATTGTTCTTAATTACTGATTTTTTTGGTAATACATGTTTTTTTCCCAGTGCAATCAGATCTCCAATAACCAAGCACCAAAATGAATTCAACGCATTACAAGCGTTTGGTGTATGCTCCACCAGGGAGCCTGAGGATAACGTTGGAATAGTTAAGCTTGAAATATTATATATCCTGAGTACCTGAAAATTTCAAAAGGATGAGATGCAGCCACACAGTAAATGATGTAATCACCTCATGTCACAAGCAAGGTATGCATATGCTATCCTTAATGGCATGGCGCTACTATGCCCCTATCAGTTCCTCCACAGTACTAAGAAAATCTGCGCCTGAGATTCTCAGTATCAAAATATTACACAAATACTTAATGAAATTGTCTTCAGTTCAACAGATTGGCTCAAACAACATAATTCTACCATTTCAGCAAAGAATTTTCCATTTAATGAGGAAACAAGTCATTTATATAGTTATTCTGTGTCCTTGTGCTTTTCCAGAAGATATTGGCTTGTAGCTACATAAAAACAGTTGGTGCCTCTGGCTAGAATACTTCACTATCACCTGCTCATTTGAGCACTAAATAAATCTCAGTTTTCAAGTACTTACAAGCAAGAGTCCAGCACGTGTTTCGAATGCTCTCTTCATGTACAGATGTTAATACAGCCTCCATACACTGAATATTATCAAATGTGGTTTTGTTGTCTCTACAGCAGTTACTTAAAACTTGTTTCAAAAGTATACTGAAATTACTACATTAAGAGATCTTTCTTTAGAGGGGCTAACTCCTTGTGGTAAATCTATTAACTGTTTGGGATTAAAATGCAGCATTTTGACATGCTTTTACCATTCCTTCTAAAATTTCAACTTCCAAGAGGCAATCTTGCATTAAAATACCAAGCTTTCTACTGCTATGTTATCCTTTACCCGTGATGACTTAACATATTAGTAACTCTTCAAGAAACAGTTCTAAAAACCTTGCACATTTTCAATGAAAGAAGTGGTTTCTAACCAATATATTTTAACAACAAAAGGATTTTTCCTTTAAGTCTAAAATGTTAAAGGATTTATACCCACCACCATGACATTTTGTGAAGAAATCTCATGAAAAATGCAAGCAAACATTACACTGCAGTCCAAATCAGTTACGGCTGGAAGGATTAATTTATTGACTCCCAATTCACCTCGCCCTTCTATGACTGCCAAATAGGTGGGAGTGGAAATTTGTCAAAAACTTCTGTCTCCTGATAAAACATTCCTCACAACCCACACACTGGGAAAATAATACCTGTAACCCATGAAGAAACAGATCGACAGCTTCAGGCAATGACATACACAGGCAAACCTTTAATTTAAGACTCTCTCATGCTCCACTTTCATGTGTCTCATTTAGAAGGGGTCTTTAAAGAGAAGTAATGTAGCTGCTGTCAGTGATATAATTGCAGTGTTGGTGCCTTTGGGTCCTTAAACACACCAGTGATGATGTTTGATCCCTGCTGCTGTCCTTTTGGCAGCAATGAATAGTAAGCGATACGGAAGGAACAATCAGGAAAGCTACAGATCAAGTAAGGACAGAGATATGAGTCACACGTACCAGTCTCCTCCTATCCAGTGTCTTTCAGCCACACACTGAAAATTGCTTTATGTTCCTGACCACTAAATAATTCTCTCCAACTCTTGACTCTAAGCCACAGCTCAGTGAGCACTGCTAGGAATCCATCTATAGCAGTATACCTGCAGGAAAGCTTGTGGCAAAATTACAGTCTTGACTTTAACAGCGGGGCATTTGTTTAGTTACTTAGCACAGCCTCTTTTGTGTGCCAGGACTCATTTCCAGAATGGCCCTGGTGGCAAAAGGCTGGGTAACTCTATTATCATCAACTAGTTCCCTTAAAACGTGTTCATCACCCACACGCAGAACATAACAGTGTTGTACACAAGAAGAAAGATAATCTCAGACGCTGGGGGAGGGAGGGCGGGAAGTGTTTTAAGAAGTGATATTACTTAAAGGCAACCACCAGGAGTTTACAAGAATTTCCATTCTTTTAATTAAAGGTTTTATGAGTCTTGGAACACATTCCTGTGCCCTGTCATATATCAGAGCACTTAAAAAAATTCAGAGCCTTACACCATTACCATAAAGAGACAGGAAAACCAAAGAAGTCTTCTTTAGGAGAAAGACCTATTTATACAATGACGGTTACGTTTTGAAAACAATTACAGGGACTTACTAGATTTTATCCCTTGTTTTCTGGTGTTTGTGAACACCTTCCAGTACATCCTAATAAAAACTACCTGTCTCCTAAATTCATCACTCCATTTATATGAACAGCATGTTTGGAACAAATATTAATATTTTAAGAAATTCAAGATAAACTCACTGTGCTAGGAAAAAAAGGCATTTACATTACAGTGATAGAAATACATCATTAGTATTCAACTTCTAAGTGAATTATTGTTTCAAAAAGCGAAGATTAAAAAACTCAAGAAAATCAAGAGAATTGATACTGATAACGAAATACAATAAAGTATTTTGCAAACTGTTAGTTTCTAGGTAAAATAGTATTTCCAGGTGTAAAATTCATGGTATATCCTTTAAAAAATATGTTTATCTGTTAAGTAATCCAACAAGTTTCTAGCTTTCCAGAAAATGGTCTATGAACCATGTCTAAGAAACAAATTAGCTCATCTATCACACTTAACCATTTATATGGTAATGACTTAATGAATTTAGCTTAACTATGGTAGGACTGAGCCCAATGCTGTAATTACTGTGGGAATTACTGTAGCCTTCAATCTGTCTTTTAGATGTTTATAGCATGGAACAAGCAGCTCAGCATAGCCTGAACCAGAGCCCAAAGTCAAAGGCTTTGGACCTAGGCCTATGATCTGTGAGCTATTAAGGAGGTATCCTTACAGACTTCTGCCAGTACACACCACTGCTAACATTTCAGTCCTGTCTTTCCCACAAGAGTAGGCAAGGATACGCAGTATAGGAAGAACTAAAAACCCTACAGAAATCTTGAGAAGAAAATTGGAAGAACATTTATTCTGCCTAATCACAAAGGGTGAAAGAATAAATTGTGAGTCATTTTGCTAGAAAGTAATTAAACTTTAAACTGAATATTCTACTACACTAAGTTTACGTCGAAGTTTTTAAAGCAAAATGTTACTAATGCTGCAGTTGAGACAGGAATAAAGCTAGGAAGAGTGAGGCAAGAATGCCAGAGGTCAAATAAACCTGTTCTGCCCTACAGCAATGGCAATACAGAGCATATTCTTATAATTTGGCCATGTCTGTGGATATTTACTTGACAGGATTATTTTTCAACTATGGTATGTCTCACTTTCAGATGTTCTACTGGTGATGTCAGCAATTACTGCCATATGTAAATTACCATCTGTTTTTTTCTAACTCAGAATAGGGTAATTTAAAAGTAAATCCAAATAACTTTCTTTTATGTATGCTAAATAAATAAATGGTTCAATCCCTCCTTAGTTACCAGCCCACAAAGGCTCTCAAACATTCTCTTGCTTCATAAACAGAAGGGTTAAGGGTGATGTTTTATGGGAAAATACAGTCAAGGTGAGGTACCAATTTCTCACGAGAATCAATGGAAGCCCTATTAACCTTGGCTTGCAGATGGGAACACTCAGGTACTGAGAAGAGAAATTATTTTTGTCAGTATGTCAGTGGGAGAAATGATGTTTTCTTGTATGTTGCCCCATGAAAGTCAGAGATGAAAATGCTTGTTTTACTGAGTCATATCACGTGAACCCTGCCTATAACTGAAGTAGTACCAGTAACTACAGCCTGGTGACTGAGCAGACATAGGTTAACAAGTTCATTTCCTGGCCATACGGAATTTCTTTGAGACACTGCTAGGATACAAAACCATTAAGGTGTTGGAAAGGCTGACTTGTCAAGCATATCCAAAAGTTGTTCTTATTGACAAGTGTTTTGAGCTTCTGAGTGGTATTTTACTGCTGTGGGCCAGACATCTGTAATAGCTGTGTAACAGCACTCCCCTACTTCACAGGGCTATCATAAGGATAAGAAAATTGAAGAAATAAAATCCCAAGATGCAACAGTAATTGGGGCCATGCAAATATGGCTGTTAACATAAAGCTGAATGCAATAAATGAGGATCATTAACCATTATCTAGTGTAAACATTGCCATGTTCATTCTCCACACTGCCCTTTCACAGAAATGTACTGAAATTTCTTTAGCCCACTCTTGTGTGACCTGTTGATTAGCTCTTCACAAGTACACACCATTTGCTACACGTGTATCAGGTTTGACCGTATAATGCCAGAAGATTCCACTGAGTAAGATCAGAAATTTTACTCCAACAAGTCAGAAGAAAGAGAATTTCCTTGATAAGGAAAACGTCAGTCAAGAAACGGTGTCGAAAGGGCCATGACCTCAAGCTGATTGGTGGGGTTTTTTCCCTCATCTTGCTTAACCAGTCATTTTCTGAGATCAGCAAGGGAAAGCTCCATTCATATTGTACCACATGGAAATAAGCCACAATGCTGGGACGAGATGTGCTCCCCAGCTAAGCCCAGAAACCGACTGGGCAGGTAGGAAAGAATTCTACACAGGGCTACACATAACAGAGGATTTTTTTTTAAAATGATCTGTTATGCCTATAGGCCAGTAGGGCACAGAATGCACACGGTCAAAGTTTTAGACGCAAAATTACAACTTCAAGCTTTCAATAAGGACCACAGGTCTTTTACAAGTTAGGAAAGATAATGATTAGGAACAGGAGAAATGGTTCAGTTCTAATACAAACTTTTTAGTCTTTACTGAAACCAAAATAATCTATCCATCTATTTTTTACACATGAATTAAATCAGTTTAACTACAAAGATACTATTAAAAGCATTTATTTTCATGTAACTTGTCAGCATATTTTCTTTCAGCTAGAAATGGAACCTTGTCTCAGAGTGCAAAGTGTGTATAGTTTGGATTAGTTACTGAACCGAATCTTCTGAAGTTTATCAATTCCTTTGCCAGTTTTCCAGTTAAATATGCTTTGGACCTATCTTAAGTACCTTGCAAGGGATTCCATTTGTGTAGCAGGGATTGTGACACCTCAACCTGTCTAGAACTGAATGATCTTTTAAAACGCTGTTCAAGTTCACTTTGCTTCTCTGGTTCCTGTGCAAGCTAAACTCTGACCCTCTAGCAAGGCTTCCAGGACAGGATCAGGAGGTACCAGTTAGAGTTTCCAGATATGGATGAAGAGAGTCATGCTCATTTCCTAAGAAGCACACAAAAAAACCTGTGGACTTGGCCACTGCAAATGTGGTCTAAGTTGCAAAGCTATGCCACCTTATTTCCCTCCTGAATGGAAAAGTGATGCAATGCAGTTTCACTGACCTCATGCCAAGTCATTCCTTAACAACAAATGAAAAGCAGAACATAATTATACACACATTAGAACAACCATTAGGAGTTCCTTAAGAATTATAAGGGCAAAAACATGAGCTGGATTTTTGTAATTTTCTATTTCTTGAACAGTCAAAGTTATGCAGTATTAACATACAGAGAGCACAAGCTGGCAAGGAAAGTAACTTCCCATTGACTTGATAATCTGTCACAAACTGACACTTTTATGAGTAGAACTTTTAAAAATACTTACCTATAAATTCTGAGAAGTAAACAGGACAGTTCAAAAGAGCTCAAAACTACAATACTTTTAAAAATGGCTTCTCAATTATTTTCCCTGCCTTCAATTCACTGTCCACCACAGGAAAAATCTTAACTGAGTAATTTCCTAGAGAAATGTTATTTATGTAGCCAAGGTTCTGCAGCTGGAGCAAGGGAAATACGCAAGATTATCAGGTGATCTCTTACAACACAGGGCAAAGAATGACTATATTAAAACCAGTATACTTTTTTATTATATAATTTTCAAAATTATCCATATGAACATAATAAAGGAGAAATTTCCCACTACATACTCGAACCTACAATCTACAACTCACTGATAAAGTAACAGGCCATTTTTCATATTCGGTCTGCTGTATTAGCTGAAAAACTAGCAACAGTACTTGGCATATGGAACACAGTGCTAAAACATTCCACATTGCACTTTTATTGCAGAAATTCATTTCCAGGTAAGAACACAGCATTGCTTTTATTTTACTTGCTAACAAGGATAATTGGCAGGCAACACTGCTGCTGCTCTAGATTTGTTCTTTATATGGATCTCTGAAGACCACATGTGCATGCAGTGGTGACAGAAATATTTTCCGTATGAGCCACCACACATACTAAGGTCCCTCAGCGTGGACAAGGTGAGTCCACCTATCATTTTTTGTGCTCAGGGACAATCAACCAGGAAGTTAAAAACTTCTGTGACAACTCCAGGGCAACAATCAGCTTCCAAATGCTCTGATCATCAATCCATTTAAATTCCCTGAGCCTCTGCTGAAAACCTTTCCCTGCTTTAATTGGATCAAAGGCAGCAGATTTCATTAAAGGACATTTTCTTGAATCAAAGCCATTATAACTTCTCTTTTTACAACACCCTGAAAGCAAAACACAGTTTATATCTAGACATGCAAGCTACAGAGTGTCAACCACGCACTGTTGGTTGGACAACACGTTTTTTCCAGTTCACTTCCACTTTCTTTTACCAAGGAAAGTAATTGCTCTGGACTTTATTAGGCTACTATAAACTTATAAGAGGGCTAACAAAAGACAAAGCTCTAAAGCAGAATCACTGTTCTCAGAAGATTTACTTAAGGAATGCGTATTATGGAATGAAACTATCCAATGATTCTTTTAAATGCATAACTATACATCACATTCAGCGAGGGAGAATGAGTATCAAATGTGTTTTCTAACTTCATTAGGCGGAATATTCCATATCTAATAGTACTATGCTTGACTGCTTGATGAATTGATGAATTATTTCCTAAATCACAAATGAGTAGCTGAAATTTTCTGCTTTGGTATGAAATAAGAACTTGATGAAAAACTGCTCTAATGAAAACGAAAATCTGGAAAACTGCTCTTCATAAATCAAGTAGGTACTTCTTAGAGCACAGCAAGGACTGTTCAATTCCATTACTTAAGATTTCTCACATTTAGAAACGCATAAAGTCCCTCTCGAATGATACAACACATTTTTAAAAAAGTTCTTTCTGCCCTGCCACATACTAAACTTTACATAAATCTGCACATGTTCACATCCCCAAAATATATACTTTGTAAAACTTTTTCAATCATGCACATTGTAGAAAACCTGAACAGAATACTACCATCTACTGCTGCAAAGAGTATTGTATTTCTCTTTCTGTTAGTAAAGAAAAATTCACAAATTAGTCACTTCTTAGAGAAAGCATATTGTATATCAAAGGAAAGAACCTTACTTTCAAACTACTCTCCCTTAGTACTTACAGGCTTTTGCAAAAAAAAAAAAAAAAAAAAAAAAAAAAAAAAAAAAAAAAAAGGCAACAACCCAGAACGTCCCCCACCCCCAAAAAACCCCCCCAAAACCCGCAAATGAAACAAACTCCAAAAAATAACAGAACAAAACCCCAGCTTTTCACACATGAAGCAAACAATGCAACTCTAAGATGTCTAGCAACACAAAAATCATCCACAATCTGTCTCAACAGATAAGAAGAAAATACAACTCTGACGAGACCGTTTTTGACAAGACATTATACTTTGCTTACCTCATCCCCAGGTCTTGCTAACACTGCTGTTTGAAAGCAGAGCACCATTAGTATCAGGTAGCTGACAAACATTATTACCCGAAGTTACAGTTACCCTGGAGGAGAAAACACTCTGCCAAGCACTAACAGCTAGCAGATGCACTTGTGTCTCAGTATCACAGCCCTTAGTTCTTCTAGGTACGACTCTTTCTCCCTCTCCCCCTTTCTATCGCACTCACAGTACGACCAGGAGCTTTGCTCTCAGCCACTGCTCTGAAGACAACTGGTAAGTTGATCTCTTCATGTAATGACTTCTCCCTGCTGGGGGAGGGGGCTCAGCCAGCAATGAGCTGGGGGGCTGTAGTTAGTATAAAGCAAAGAAGGGGAGGGACAGAAATGGTCACTGCCAAGTTATGCATCTGCTGTGATTCATGGAACAAGCTAAACGGTAACCTTTAATGCACGAGGAGGTTTGGCAGTGTGTTATTGACTTAGGCAGGCATGATTGGAGAAACAGGCTAAAGCAGCTTGCAAAAGATGCCTGTTGATGGTTAGACGGCATGTGCTACTTAAAGGTACAGCACCTCCTTTTCTTGAAGAAGTGTGTAATAAATAAATAAATCATAAATTAAAATCTAATCAGGAAGCAGCTTGTGGTTTTACCATCAGCCCTATAGCAGCACAATCCTGCAACCTGAATGGCCTGATCCTGCCAGGGACTCAGTCAGAATCTGCTAGTTCTCAGTCCTGGCTCACAGCAAACCCAAGTGCCCATTCACTGAAGGGTATCACAACTGCTTCCTGAAATGGACCCCATCCTTCAGGATAATCTTGGAGTAGGAGATGTAATCTCTTTCATATTATAGCTGAATAAAATAAATTTTTATTTATAACAGTCCAACACATCAAATAACCTGCTCTGACTACGCAAGCAGAAGTGCAAGCCTCTGAAAATAAAGTATTTTCTTTCAGAAAATAAGCAAGACCTATTTTCAAGCAAAGAATAAAACAGCATTGAAAACCTGACACAAAACTGAGTTATTCTTCTCATAAGCAGACCACTGAGAATTTGTCCAAAAATGAGCAAAATTGCAAACAGAGCTTTAAAAGTTGTAGGGCTTCCCTTTAGCAGAGTTATGCAACAGATACTTTCTTATGGTAAACTAAGCAACATAAAAATTTGCAATGTAAGAGAAGTTTCGAACCCCAGTGATCTATCACATTCAACAAAAGAGAGAACAACCATTTCATAACATATACAGGGTGCTCCAGTCCTGTATTCCCTTTCCTTCCCTTTCTCATTTTTCTTTCTAACTTCTTCTAACTTTACTGTTGTCTATTTAGTATTTTATCATGGGAATGTGAGATGTTATGTCTTTCTTAAAGTTCAAACTCCCGAAGTCAAGAAATCTCACTATATTCTCATCTTTCATGTAAATACATATTTCTTATCCTTATGGTTGCAGGGGAAATCTCAAAAACATGGCCCAAGAATAACCTGGTCTCATATGTCAGACAGTAAACCACACGAACTGAGAATAAAGGTACTTTAAAGTATCTTAAGACTTTAGGAGGCGGGAAGTAAAAAATTTGGTGAAATTGAGAAGCACACCATTACTATGTATTAGATTACTTCTTGTGATTTGGTAAGCACGCTGAATATGTCAGACTCCTCACCCAATCTTGAAACTATTTTTAATGATATTTTAAATTATTATTTAGCTACTTTTAAACAAACCAAAATAACTAAAACCTGTTAGAAAAGGGAGTGGGCTTTACCAATAATTTTTTTCCTCTGCTATGAAAGATAGAACTATTTTCCCACCTTTCACAGGTCAATCTGTTTTTTCCCCCCGTCACTATACTGCCTTGCAGCACCATGGTTCTGGCAGTGTTACTGCCAAGACCTGCTATCACTGTGTTCAGCGCAGGAGTGCCAGGTGGGAAGCAAGGCAATGAAGGCCAAGCAGGACTACGGGTCTCAACGGCAGAAGAGTCCTCTTTAGCTGACTCCACTTGAGGGAACAACACACGCTTAAGAAGATTTAAAAAGCCAGTGTGAGAGTTTCAGTATGGAGCTCATGAGAGGCTCTTCTGAAGGCTCTGAATGATCAGAGGCAGCTGGCCACAGCTGTGTAAGAACAGTGACTGAGAGCCAAACCTGAAGTGTTTGAAAACCAGACACCACAACCTTAGCGGTGCTTTCTGACAAAAATCTTACAGAACACTCTGCTACTATATTGATCTCACAAATACAACACCTCCCTTCAAGACCTAAATGAAAGAAGCATTTTCCCCCTTTTTAAGGCTAGCTGAAATTTTGCAGATTTAACCAATTGTGCTGACAGCTAAAAGTAGAGCTGCCCTTACAGGTACTTTGTACAGTGGTTGCCTATGGCAAAGTCTCCGGGCTCAAAAGTAAAGCCAAATAAACTTAAGGAAATTTTCCATCAAAACCCTGTCAGGAAGCCAACCTGTCCTTCCATATTTTTTTGAAATATCTAGATTCTACCACAAAAGGAAAAAGGATAGTGAGCAAATTGCCAAGTGAATTGAAGTTCAAAACACTTCCAAGATGAGAGCTCCAACTATGATACTTAAAACTGTATTTTCAGTGCTTGAAAAAGTTTAAAAGTTTAAAAAGAATACACCATTTCAGATGTTGTAGTATGTAACAAGAACTCTAAGGATGAAAGTTGCTTCATGCAGACTAACTACTGTTTCCATAAAACAAAACTCTGCCTTTTTCTGCAGTTCTTCAGAAACTGAAATAATTTTTGAGAATAAATACATAACACAGGCACAAAATTGCCAATGCTCCCATTCTTTAATGGCAGGCAGAAAAGCAAAATTAAAAAATTAGGAGTAATTGTGATTTTAGTCTTCTCTCTGCTGATCACTACAGAAAGCAGTATATCCTCTGCAAATAACTGAAAAATCTTATCAAAGACTAACTATTATTACGATGAGTTTTTCACCACAGAAAACTACACTACATTCCTATTTAATAAGTCATACAACTAATTCTTTCCATATGCATTTAATTTTTCCTCTACGAAAAATACAGGCAGAATTCCCTGAAATCCAGAAGCTGTTCTTTTGTTCTCCATGTTAAGACACAAGATGTGTCCATACGTGCTACTATGCTTTCAAGCTTTATCCAACTGAACTGGATGGAATTGTGCATCTTCACAACCACAGTCTTTCTTCGCAGCACAGAGTAACTTGAAACTTAATGCTATGCCAAAGTTGCACTGCTGCAACCAAGATCAGAATTTCTCTGCAAAACTCAGCAATCACTACACCAGAGATTACAAAACTATCGGTGCAATAGATATAAACGAATTTATGACCAAAGAGCTATTTCAGACATGAAAATCTGCAGTAGATATGAAGATCTGCAGTACCAGATGGAGAAACGAAAATACCTTGCAACAGTAAAATGGAAGAAATAAAATATCTTTAATTTCAACAGAAAAACATCCCTGCTTTTACTTAGAAGCATACGAACATAGCAGAATAATACCATAACTACTATAGGTAAATAATTTAAACAGAAAATCCCAAATTGTATTTTTTAAAAAAAGAAAAAGACATCAGAATCTTTTGAGGAAAGTTCCTATATTTTACTCTCAGAAATTAAAATACAGAAAATACACAATGGACCTTTGCATAGTATTTCTCATTTAAAAAGTACTAACTTTCATCTGTGAACAAATTAACTGTCAGTCTCAAGGGATTTGTACATGACAATCACTTCATGAAGTTTGCTTACTAGCAGCTTCCTCTTGAGGCAATTGCACCTAAATCTTAATGAAAGCCAAGTTAAATTCATCAAAACCAAAGAATTTCTCTTCCAGGTCACTCAGCCTTCCTGCAATTCCACAAACATGAACAGTCAGGCAAAATCACCGACAGCTACTTCTTTCTGCTAAAGGTGTATTTGCTTAAGACAGTTGAACAAATTCCTGATATAAAAGTAATAGCAAGAGAAAACAGGAGTCAAAACATTTTAAGACTTCCTTTCTACTTCCTACAGCTTTAACATCAGCAGAGCTTAAACTCTTAAAGCAAGCTAATATGAACTACTTATTCCAGGCTGAATTACTTTAGAACAAGACAACGATGATTTCTGTGTATTTCAGAGTACTAATATGTACTACTATGTACAGTGAAAATCATTAGTCTAATTGGCATTGTGTCACTACCAGTGCAACATCAATGTTACTGAATTCGGGAGGAAACAGATGGTTGACTGGCACGTCCGCTGGTACTCAGCAGAAGCATCTGAATCAATGAACTGTTTAAAAGGAAGATAAAGGCTGAAATAAGTCTGCTGCTACAGCATAACCCATAAGCCTTTTAACCATTTCTTAAAACAAGTATTTTAAATAGCTTTCTGTTAATTTGCTTTGCCAGACACCAATTTCCTGGAATCACTAACAGGAAAAGCAAATTAAAATGACACTGCACATTCTATTATTATTTAAGAAAAGGTGCTGGGTTTTAATTTCAATGTTCCATGCAAAAATCTAACAGAGGAGACAAAGGGCAGAATGTACTAGAAATGTAGCACAAATTACATGAGATGCTGATAAATGACCCAGGAAAAATCAAGTGGAAAATCTACTATGTTTTGGTTTTATTTAATTGGTCATCTTCCCCAGCAAGTGATCTACTCTTACTTGCAACAAAAAAAGAAACAGAGTTTAGCAGAGAACTTTTATATGCCTAACAAAGTCATATGCAAAGACAGCTGCCATATTTAAAGCTGTCAGATAGGCGTTTCCAAAAATTATTTCATTTTGTCCAGGAAGCATTTCCTTCTGAATTTATTATTCTGATATTTTAAGTTTAGAATAAATTACTGCTGTCCTTTAGCCTATACTGAGAGACACTGTCCATAAAACTTCACTCAAAATTTCTTCTGTGAGTTTTCCTGATTTAGAAAAAAAAGTTATGTTTAACTAAAAATACATTCTTTTAAAAATCTTTATTGAAATAAAGAAGTCTGTTGCCAACCCATGTGTGCCTCTGAGCAGCCAGAGAATTTAGACTGCAGAAGATAAAACAATCTTCCTTGAAGATAAAACAATGTACGGAGGAGAAAGCATGCAGAAAAATGCCACTCCCTGCCCTGCCTTCCTGGATTCAGGAAATACTGCAGCTGAACCACAAAGGGATTTCTTTACCTCCATGGAGACTTTTACGCCCACTTGACTGGTTTCTGCCTTTCACTGGCCAGACGGTGAAGGAAGAGAGCAAGTGATTCTCTCTTATATACTCCTCCTTCTATAGCTAAAAGTCTTTCTCCTCGCTATTGCAAGGAGCCCTTTTGAAAGAGGCATGCTCATACCCACACTGACTCTGAATTTCATCAGCATCTCTACCTTTTGTTGACCAAGAACAGATGAAATAACAATGGTACAAGGACCATGAAGGAGTATTTGGACTTTGATACATGTCATTAAACCAAACAAAACCCATACAGCCTGGGAAAGAAGTCAGAGTTGGAGCAGTGTATTACAGCCTAAAGGCTAAGTATATGGAGCTCTATGAGAGCAAACCCCAGACACAGAACACCTTTGAGGAAACAAGTCTCAGAGCCTCATACGTATTTCAGTGCATCTCAGCACTTTTTCATTATTGAAGTTTTACCTTAATTTAAGTATTTCAGACGCTAACACTTTTCCAAGTAATTCCCAACATCTTACTTGTACCCTTTTGCTCATTTTTTTTTTTTACCAGGTGGCTTCACATAATTTCTTGTCCGAAGAAACTTTTAAGGGGATAGTTATGCCCATAAAAGAACTCCTTCCCCAAAGTAGTGATTGGCTACCAGAACACACCACTGCATGGGGCGGCATGTCTTCCACTGTTCTCTTACATAACAAAGCTAGGGGTATTCTTATCTATCTGTACATCTAGTAATTTTTTGATCCCAATGTAGAGTAACAGAAAAGACAAAGGGATGCTGTGGAAAAAAGATCTTTAAAAAGTATTTAATAAATTATTCCATACAGTTGCTTTGTGTCCTTACTAATGCTTTTATTAGTTAACCACTTTCCAACTTACTTTTTAACTTTTATTCCTGCTTGTCTATATAATGCATGTCTATTTCCACTGAGAAGTAAGCCTCCTCCTAAAGAAAACATTTTTAATATAAATTTGAATCACGGTATTTTCAAATCTTTCGTTTCTTCATGAGGAATAAAGGCTGATACTTCTAATTCTACTTGTAGAAAGCATTTTAAAGACATAATAAGGAAGATAAAACAAAGAAAAAGGTAAGGCCTCTGAATCATATAAGTATACTTAGGTTTTTAAATCACAAATCAAATAAACAGAGGTCCTGGTAAAAAACTCACGAAACTGCATGATGTAATAGGCCATGACCTACATTACGAATCCTCCTATGAAATCATAATTACAAAGGAGTCTTTTTTTCAGGTCCAAAACTACATTTTAGCACTAATACACATTTTCCCAAGCATCCAGCTGGGAAATGACAGCTACATCAAACATGCCACCATAAAATGATGGGAACAAGCTGTCTCCAAGGGAAAACTAACCAGTTAGGATTGCAAATCCAACCATAATTTCCAATTTTGCTTGCAAATATTCTTGAAATTGAATCAGAGGAGGAAGCCCTTATAGAACATGTTTTCATGCATATACTTTACCTGTCCTGGTTTCTTCTACATTGGTAGAAATCTCCAAGCCATAATGATATTATTTTAGACCAGGGAAAACAGATTTAGGAAGAACTTTGAAAACCTCAAAACCTTTTGAGTCCTCCCCATGAGCGGATCAACTACAGCACATACTAGTCCAACATGCAGGTCAGAAATGTATAAAAAACCACTATGGTAAAACCTACAGTTGTAAGAAGTGAGCATAATAATCTCCTGCCAAATAAAGATGCAAAGAAAGCTCTGCAAAAGCTGTCCAACATTTTTTATGCTTACTACTTAACTAAAGCAGTGAAATAGTATGGGTCAACCTTCAGAACTCTGTCCAGGAGAGCAGCGACAGCTGGCTGCTCCCTAAAGGGCTGGGGAGCCGGATGTCGAGCTTGCCACCAAGGGCAGCAAAGCAGGTGCCTTTACTGGTTAGGACTCTGTCACACTGCCATCACAAGACGTAGCAGGGCTGATCCAGGAATGACAGTCAGGGTCAAACAGGAGTCAAGACCACCAACCAAGTCTGTAGTGACAAGCCAGGTCCAAGGTCAAGCCAAGAAGTCAGTCCATGATCAGGATGCAAACCAGCGCGGCCCACAGCCAGGTGCACTGTGGCTGTGGCTAAGCTGGAGCGAGGCATGCCTTCAAGGTAGCTCACAGAAGGACTAAAGGCCCAAGGCTGAATTTAAATGGGTTACTGGTCCCTGAGCATAGATGCGGGGTGGGGGGGCGGAGGAGGGGAGGCCCACCAGGGTGAGATTAGTCAGGGCCATTAAGGCTGATTAGCATAACTGAGGCCCTGAACTGTGGCTATGCCAAAATTAACTAAGCAAATGAAGAAGGTAAGAGACTGTAACAGGCAGCAGGTAAACAGTCCTGAAATAGAGGTAACCTTGAGAAAGAAGCCAGTACCACACATACTACCTACACTATTTAGGGGACAGGACTAGATCAGCATTCCTCCTAACAAAATAAACATCAGACCAGGAGTCATAGGGCTGGAGCAGCAGAGCCAAGGATAATTCTGCAGCACATGCCCCTCTCTACTCTGATGTCTCACTGGTACTGCACCAGAGCTTACTTCAGTTCCAAAAGAAGAAAGGAAAAAAGTCTTGGAAGACTTGTACTCACGATCAAATTGTATTTTCTGTAGTTTATGGGAACACCAGGTTTCTCCACATTTCTGACAGAAAAAAATGAAAATAGCTGTTGTGGTGCCAAAGGAAATGTATATGTTTGGCTGAAGACTTGAGATTTAAATTGCAATACTGATCAAAACACACCAGATTAAACACTCATCATGAAACCAAATACAGGAAGAAAGAGGAGGAAGATTTCCAAACTAATTTCATTACCCAACCCAGACACCTGAAGTGAGCAGAGACCTAATCTCACAGTAATGTAACTTATACTTTGATCAGCAACCCCATCCTAGCTTTTCCCATCTAGTTACAAAATTCCTGAGCCAAAGATGCAGTTATTCCTTCCCAAAATACCTTCACATTCTGTTTGATTCCATCTTCCCAATTTATCACCTCTTCCAATAAGACCATCTGATCTAAGCACACTATGGCACACAAATGCCCCTAACTGCAGTGCAAATTCAAAGAATTAACACCAAACTAGGCCAAAATCTACCTTGTTAGTAAACTAAAGGCGCTTTTTTCATCACTGGAGGTCCATGCCAGGTCAAGAACACACAGCACCAGTAGATCAGTTACACTGCTGGTGCAAATTAGGTACAAATTAGAAGCATAGCTGCAGTGCAAGAACAAGGCTTCTCTTTTTCTGCAGACGTATACCACACAAAAAAATTACCAAACTCTTTTTAATTAAAGAGAAACTGTGTATCTTTATTGTGTCAATGGAAACAAAACTCTGGGAAAACGTGGTTGCTTACATAATAGATTTTTTGATAGTTTATCTTATAAATGTACTTGTTTTTAAAGTAATCACATTACACACATGTTGCCCTTTAGAATCAAACAAACTAACAGTGTATGCGGAGTCCTCCAGCTGTCTGGACTCTGCGCAGTGGTCCCACATGCTTAAAAGTTTCGGAACTACCCAGATAGAGCAGATACCTGGACTTCACTCTGTTTTTCTAGGTGTCTTGCAAACACACATGTCATTCACAAAGAGAAAACTCTTGTGCATGGTTGTTCCCTGCAACACAGCAAAGTGGAAACATACAGCTATAGATTGTGTCAAAACTTGAGCTAGATGTGTTGTATATGAATTCTGAAAATCCATATGCAGCTCAAAGTAGGTAACAAGGATCTTAATTATGCATTCTTCCGTCTCAGATATTTCATTTGCTATAGGATCAGCAACTCACAAAACTGATAAATACTTGTAAACAGCTGGTAAGCCTCTGAGTACTCAGAACATGTCCAGTATAAGCTGAAATTTGTCTTCCTGAAACAGACAACTGAAACAAGTGCAGTACTGTCAAATTTTCTCATGGGAGAAACAGCATGCCTAAACTGAGGAACACTTTTCTACTATATAAGGAGGACAGTCAAGCCCAAAACGCCTGTATGAAATAGTATGGTACTCTGAAAACATTTTAAAAATAGTTAGCATGCCTATTTATTTTTAAGCAGTTATGTGCAATTATTAGCTGCAGAGGGAAACTACAGTATGCAGTGTAAAACCTCTACATAATGGCACAAAATCTGGAAACACCAATGTTTGCTGATAATAAGATGTAAATAAATATAACATGAGCACTAAGAAAAGAAAAAAGGACTTAAAAGGCCACACAGAACAAAGAAGTGAGGAAAATTCTCTACATGTATTTTGAAAGATGCAAATGGTGCTGATTACTTTATCCCCACACTTAGACTGTCTACATGGGTTAAAGCTAGCAATAACACCAGTTCTAATCTTAAAGGCCCACAGAGAGACATAAAACTTGACTGTTTGAGAAATTTTGTTGTAAAAGCACATCTGTGCAGCCAACACCATCACACGGCTGGAAAACAGTCAGAATTCCAGCAAAAGGCAAATGAACAAAACCACAGAAAATTCATTCAATGTGGAAGGAAGATTTCCTGCACGGTTCCAAGTCTTTTCAATACAGTAACTTCAAATTTTTATGGATTGTGTCTTAAATAATTTTTAGCCAATGTTTCAGGAAAGACTTCCTCACAATGAACTACTTCCCAGTGAATATATCATGTAATTTTTATATACAGCCCCACACGATAGCTCACGTTCAACGAAGCAAACAATGGTACCCACCAGCTAGTTATTTTCGCAGTGTAACGGCATTATAAACCTGCTGTTCCATTGATAGCGTATTTAGTTTAGATTTGAGTGGCTTTACCACATTTTGCAAACCACCTATCACTGCTGTTTTACATGTTGTCAAGGGATTAGTGCAAGCATCCAAAATTGCTATAAAATTATGAAAAAAAATTACATCTTTAACTTTGCTTGCAGGTTTGGAGAGTTTTATCTTGCTCATTTCACTACGGACATTATTGTCAGAAAACATGACTAGAAAGATGACAAATTTGTGATACTACCTGCAGGAAAGAAACTTTGGCAGAAGATAGCGTCACATAATAGCAAACATTATGATTACATCTGGGAAAACTGGAGAGGGATTTCTCAAGACATCAAAAGGAGTCAATTATCTCATGATACAGATCTCCAGGTTATCCCAATGGAGCTATTACAACTTCCAGCATTTAAAAGAGACCTTTACAAGAGAATTCATGAACTTCATCAGAACAGCCAGATTTCTCAAGTGTTCAGGTCTAATTGATGTAGGCCAAACTGTTATCAACAAGAATCTGTCCAAATGCCTTTAACCCAAGATTAATGATCACTTCTTCAGAATCACCAACACACACGAGCCAGGTAGCCAACACAATCCTGCTCCAATAGGAAATAAAGTGCCAACTTAATTCATAATTTGTAAGGACCAGGATTCTTCTAAAGCTGATAATCAATCCAATTACTGTTGACATTAAAACCCTACAGATATTACAAACTTCACTTCATCACACAAAAAAGATTCCAGAAAAAACACATCTCAAAAAAAAAAAGACAATTATTATTTTGCTCTCTTCAGCTGAGAAAATTTCTGGTACCCAAGGGCCTGCACATTAACAAGTAAGTCTGTGGTCTAACACAGAAATGAATTTTCCTTAAACATTCTCCTACATTCAAAGTTTATTAGTCCAGCCATTGAGTCAGTCATTCACACCAGCAGTCTGTCCATTCATTCAAAAAACAAGTGCTCAAATCTGTATAGCAATCCGATGACATGAGATGGTGAAGGTGGGTAGTAAGTATGACTAATACCACAGCTACTCTGCTGATATATTTGGAGACCACTTGAAGATCAAACTGAGAGCTTCCCATGATACCAGACAGCTGCATGGGGAATGCTATTTATTATTAATACTCACCACCTGGAAGAGGCATGCACAGACACAAAATTCCCCATATAATAAATTCCCCAAATGACAAATAAGCAAACAAAAGCAGACATCATTTCTAAATTGCCAGTTTTATTTTGTCTATATAGGTTTGCAGATCTGTTGTTACTTGTTTTAGAAGCAAGTTTTCAATAAGCACGGTCATTTTGTCCCTTGTCAAGGAAACAGACCAAATAAAGTGCAATGATAAGGTTTTCAGCACATGTTGTTACCCCACACAATAACAAATATCCAAATAATACTTGGATCTGTTAGGTCTAGAATATTTTATTTTCATGTGTCCTCAAGCCTGTAAAGTATATAGTTAAAGTATATAGTGTCTTAGTTAATCTACATTTAACCAGAAAAGGTGGGATTGGCTGGACATTGTTTGCTTCTCTTTCAATCTCAGTAACCATTTCACTAATTTTTATAGAACCACAGACGCACTTTTCCCTTCTTTCTTTTTACTGATATTCTTCTCTCCTGTGAAATGTTTCACAGATGAAAATTCACAGTGCAAAATTCTACCTAATATGCTGGAATAGAAGCCTGGTTCATACAAAACAAGTATTGTTTCAAATTTCTAAAGATCTTATGTGCAGGTAGATCAAGAGAATACTGTAGTATACATGTTAAAATGCAATGGTAAATGGCATTACACAAATTCAATCTGCCATGGGCAACTAAACAATTACTTATCCAAAGACAAAATAGACAAAGATTAAATCAAGTATAATCTATGAATTAACGTATTTATTATGAAGTATTTTCATGGAAGACTGGGCCTTCACCTTAAAAGGGCTTTTAAAATCTCATTCTTTAACTTTCCAAGCACTCTTTTTACATCAAACAGATTAATGTTAAGCTAAATGTAGTCCCATTCTACTACTAGAAAACTTTTTTGCAGTTTTTTCAATCCTTCACCTCCATGTCCTTGGCTATCTTACTTTTTTCTATTTTCATGTAGACACCTCTGTAATAGCTGTTATTACTCCCTCTTTTTCCTCACAATTTCTCAGCTTGACTGTTACCCCCGGAAAAGAAAACAGCTACTTTACCAGTAGAGGGAAATACAAACTACTGCTGCTCCAACAGACATTTGTAAATAGCCTGACTCCTGGGGTCACGGTCTTACAGGCAAATATAAACTTGAAATGTAAAACATTTCATTTAAGTACCATGTATTGATTATTTTTCTCTTCTGACATTAGCAGAGTAAAATCAGAAGGTTCTAGGTGAACTAATTCTTAGGATATTGCCACTTCTGCAGATTTTTTACAACCTGGACACACTGAAAAGCATTTAGTAAAGACCGGATCTCAGTTTGTAACCTTTATTTCTAGAAAAAAACTGACCTTTTGCTTTCCTCTAAAACTGTAACTGTGGAGGACTCAAAGTCAGATACTGTACTTAATTTTACCTATTAAATATTTTTATGTTCATGTCTAGCAAATCATCAATATATCTAAGAAGAAAGAAAAAATTCCTAGAAATCCCTATCCAAGATCACTATTATATGCATTATAGGGAGAGCACAATGAACATTAAGAGTATTAAGAGATTATCCATTAGGTTCTTCAGGACATCTGTCCTACCACCCTGACACTTTCCATCATTACCTTTAAACTTGCGTGGGAGTCACAGACTACATTCCCTTCAATGTGGAGAAAAATACAGCACACACATATAATTCCACATCTAGCCTTCATCCTATTTAGTGCCAAGGTGGTTTGGCAAGCAGTGAAGATATTTCAAAGGAAAATATATAGGGCCTCACTGAGCCATATTAATGCCCCTTCACATTCCTCTTGCAATATTACACTGCCCGTAAGGCTTATTTAAGTACAAGAACATCTTCAGCAAGCAGGGCTTTCAAAACAAAGACCTATGTGGAGAACCCAAGAATCAGCACCAGTACTTAGTTCGCACCTTCACACAACAGCCACGCTACTAAAAGGACTTGTAGTTACATGAGAGCAGAAAATGATGAATAGTTTTACAACTGAAATAAAATATAA
>NW_010406672.1:20346-37264 GCF_000710305.1 Buceros rhinoceros silvestris | reverse complement strand
GGACACTGTTCAATATATGGTTGAAAAAAATAACATTCAGACACCCTCAATAAATGTCTTCTCTAAGCATGTTTATGTTATGATTACTCTAGTACGTATTTTTAATTGGAAGAATATATAGGGGTTTAATCCAAAAGAGAGTAAACACCCATTATGCTTAACATTCCTCTTACAAACTGAAAACCAACAGGAAAGCTTGATCAGTTACAGTATAGTGGTGTATCTTACACTAAAAGGACAAAAAAAATGGTCAAATCCATGACTCTGAAAGTGCTGAAAGCAAAATATCCTCTTGCATTTATCTATGGAACAAAAAGCTAACTAAGAATTTGAACCAAACTCATTAATGTAATTCCTAAAGCATAATGAGATGTTCCCTTTAACATGCAAACAGCAACAGATACAGCTACGAAACTCAAATATCAAAATATCATGGGACTTGACACCCTGTCAGCAGAGAGGCCAAACACCATCCCTAACGTCAGATTCAGCACTGACGTTCATTTTGCTGATGCTATTTCCAAATCTGCCTGTTTGTTTGTTTGTTTTTTGACTTTGAGAACTGCAAATGCACAGCACCCCTGGGATCTGTGTCTTCTTCATCTACATCCTGCTGACAGTCTGCTGAACAGCTACCTGACAATTCACAGAGAATCTGACCAGACTGACTTGATGTAGTCTGGCAACCTTTACCAACTTAAACTGTCCTTTGGAATGCTTGCTCTACATCTCAAAGTACCTTTTCCATACATATAAACAGGGTTGGTGTAACTTTGTAGAATTCACTATGTTGTAACACTGGGCATGATGTTACACATGTGGATAGGCTGAGTAAATAGACAAAAGCCTTTAATTCTCCCAGATCAACGCTTCCAGGAAGAAAGAAGGACGTATTTTAGAAGAAGAGATGAGGCCTGAACATATGGTTGCAACAACCAGTGCAGTATAAGTTAATAGAGAAAGACTGGAAAGAAGGATAGGGTAGCTCATCCAATTTCTGTTCATGAACCCATCTATGACACACCCATAGACACTATACGAACAAATCAAAATATCCCATACCTAACAGGCCTGAAGACAAAAAGAATGAGAAGGCCTTTGCTAATTTTCTAGCTAGCAGCAAGTGCAATATCCCCCTTTGGAAAGTGAGCTGGAGTCCAGTGGCAATAACAGAATAAATTAGCTTTATTGGCCTGGAAAGTTTATGATTAGCACAGGAGGTCTGAAGCCTGCGGATCACTTTTAAAACAACATTTCACTTTGATGCACATCTATCAACCCTCACTACATTAAAATGTTTTCTAAATGTGGGTTTCAGCTGCTCTGTCTGGCCACCATGTGATAGACAAATGAGGATCTTCAGACTCTGTAAGATTGGTTTTCTAATCAGTATTTTGTGTAAGAGAAGTTAGCAAACACTGAATATTCTGTGTGCATGCAGCGGTTTAAGAAGTCTTCAAAAGACTTCAAACTAATACAAAATACTCAAAATACTCATTTTTTGAAACACATATTGGAATATGAAGCACAGATTTGCTTTCCACTACAAGCAAAATGTTTTATGGTTAATTGAGTAGACAGTTCTGAAATTTTTTTTTAAATTAAACAATAGCAAAATTGACAAAATGTGACTGCATAAAGCAAGATCAAAACTGCACAGTAGAAGTGTATGAATTACTGAATGTTCATCATATATCCTCTCTTAAACATATGGGAAAAAATTAATTTGTGTGTTGGCAGAAGTGTATCACCTTAAAGCACTTGCACAACAGACACGACAATCACACAGTATGATACAGTATTCCTCCTGCGGGTTTTAGTATTTGTTATAAACTGATGTATTATATAAGCTAAATCTTTCTTTGTTGCTATCTTCAGAATGTTTTCAGCTGGGGTAAACAACTTTTTATAAATGTGACACCTCAACCTCTGACTTAAGGATCTGGGATTGGTTTCCCTAAACATGTGTTGTTTTAAATTAGGTTTACAGAAAGAAAGAACTGCAGTTGTACCAAGAACCAATTAAGGAATATATGTCTTGAGAAGGAGGCAAAGACATTTACATAACTGCTGGTAACTTACAGCTTCATGTTTTGTTGTTATCCAGCATGTAAATCTCCCTCTGTCCCCTCACTATTTTGCAGTGCCTATGGCAATAGTCAGGGACTCTGAAAAGCTGGTTCCTACACCCAAGTGTAAGTGAAATGAGCTGCCTGTGTTTCTAGATGGACATCCACATGCAAATATAATTCATGACCAAGTTTAAATTTTAAGACCAGCATTGAATGAAGACCAGATTTCACAATTTTGGAGAAATTACTGAATTCAGAGAAAAATTAAGAGGAATTGAGAGAAATCTGACATAGAGAGAAAATCTATCAGGCAGGACTGTGATCTGCAGATGCAGTTCCAACCATCACTTCCAAAACTAATGATTTCACAAAAGTAATGATTTTACATTCAAAATTCCTTTGGGACAATCTCTGAATGAACAGAGAGATGGGAAATAGAAGCATTAAAAGTTTCCTAGATCCCACACACACCACGACAGCTTCCCTCTCCCACAGCCTCTGAGCAGTTGTCATCAAGGCACTTACAGAAAGTCCTCTATCAGTCTCTACTGCTTATGTGTCTGTCGTCTTATCAGAGAGCCATGCAAATGTCCTTATGACTTCTTTATAAAATACTTTCAGCTACTCGAGGCACTGGCCTAGTTATTTATGCAAGGTTCTCTTCTAGCCCAATTTGCAGGCAATCATAATAGTGACAACTCTGCAAAGACTTTCCAGAAAGTATGAAAAAAAATTATGTATCACTTAAATGTATAGAATTAGAAGGCTTTGAGTATTAGCTGTCTGCAATATTCCTAGTGACTTCTTTTCCAAAACAATTCTGTGACCCCCAGTTCTCTTTTTATGCAGACATAATCTTGAATCCTACAGAAATGTATGTGCAGAATAACATATGGGTTACAAAGGTGACTGGGTATTACAGTTGATGAGAGCATCTTCTATACAAACCAGTAGAACTGAACAGATTGATTTAAAATTCACAATAAACAGCTCAAGATAAGCTTTTGCATGAACTATTTATCAAGAACAGCTGTCACGATTCTGTGATCAAATAGCTGGTGACACTAGGGAAATAGTATACATATGCACGTAAGTTGGAAATTATTTTAGGCTGCTGTCATGAAAACAAAACAAAATGAAAGTTAAATGGAATATTCTTTGTCATAGTTGAAAAAAAGAAGGGCATATTTCTGACAGAAATGTCACTGAATGTTTATCAAAACTACCTCTACGAAGATAATATTCATGATTTTGCCAATGGCTTTAACAGGCAATTAAGTGGCTGACGTGAACTCATTAGTAACATTGTTTTCCTCACTAGTCAGATATTCGTGTTCTTCATTTCCTGTCTTCTGTTCTACATTTAATACAACAAACAGAACAAAATCTGGCACAAACACCAGTCTCTGATGAAGTAAAGAACCAAAACTAGGCAACCTTTCAAGCGAAATCAACAGTATTACCCAATGTCAACACAACACTGGAGTATTTGTTGATTTGATGGAAGAAGCATGACATTCCACATTTAAGATACTTAACATTTTTTTCTTGAGAGATTAAATTCAGTTGACTTATCAAGTGGCAAAGAGCTTAGCCATGAAGAGACTTAGAATACAGCGGACAGTTTAGCATCTATTAAAAGTTAAAGATACAGTGATGACATACATCTTGTCAAACTGATAGAGCAAATGGTTAACTGAGACACATGGATTTTGTCTGCTCTAACCCACTCTGACTGGTCTACCACATTTCAACTTTTTAATGAGCATTTATTTTCCTGGCCATGTTTTCAAGCCTTTGACTTTTCACCAGATTGTTTCTAAGGGGTGGGTTACTGCCTATAAAATACTCTCTTATACCAATCAGATTTCTGCTTCTGGCTATACAGTTTCAATAGCTAACTGTCATTTAACTCAAGTTTCCAGCACTGTAAGTCAGAATTTGTATGAAAGACATAAAGAGTAGGAGAGCAACTTATAACAGCAATTAATGACATAAATTAATTTAGACCAATGTTTTATGTCATTACTGCCCATATAAGCACAATAAAAATGTTTAAAATGTTAGATATTTAAAAATATTTTTAACTAAACTCTTAAATAGCAGGAAAAACAAAGCACGATACTATTTTTGCACTATGTGCTTGTTCCCTGAGCAGATTTCTTCTATCTGTGTGGTCCCTTGTCTAAAAAGTCCTGTGGGACTCTCAAAATCATAATGATGAGGAGAGGCTAGAGAATGACTACTGAAGCAGGAGCTAACAGTCACAAAACCACAGAGTTGATACAGGAAAGGAAGGGGCTGATGATGGGAAGGTGTGTGTAGAGTGGTAGGAGGAGTCAGACTAATATTCATGATTAAACTGAGACAAGAAAATGGAAGGAAAGTTTCATGGTAAAGTGAGAAAAGCACAGGGACTAAATGGTTTCGGGACAGAATATCAAGGCTTTAGAATGAACCCATCAGTAAGTGAGGACTTACTCTTGTTTCTGCCTGAAAAACAAGCTTTTTAAGGCTGTTCAATCCTCTTCAATCTTCCCATCTCTTGTAACACAGACCAGCTATCCAGCTATGTCACCAGAGAAATAAAAACTCCCTGCTATGGAATTTGAGGATGGAACGTAAGCACAACAGGCACTGTCCATATAACTGGAACCTCTGCATGCTATAAAACCAGAAAAATAATCTGTTCTGTAAATGGAACATTAATATAGAATGTCCAAAGGTTTGTCATATATATTAAAAGGATCCTACAAAATTGGAACTTACCATTCATTTAGTTGCATGTTATTAGCACTTTGTATACAAATGAAGACATTAGGAATAATACCTTTGAAGTCATTATCTCAAGAATTATTGAAAGAGATTATAAAAAAAAAAAATCACACAGGTCACAGTATAAAATGCTTGCCAAACAGGCAACAAGGACACAAGGGAAGTGAAAAACATCTTACATCCATCTTATGTCCATCTTAGGAAGGGTAACGAACAGCAAGTAAAACTATTTTAAAAATCGAACACTTTTCAGCAAGATACCACAGTCCATCCTACTATACAAATAACACCAACGTGCCTGAGAATATGATTTTAGCTTATAAAGTGAAGATCATGAACTTCTGGTGTAGAACAGGTTGCAGAGGAATGGCAAAAATCTACACAGGCACCACAAACACTGAATGGGCTAAACTACCATAATTTTGTCTGGAAGACTTTTTGTTCCTCATTGAGTATGAAAATTCTGTCATAAAGACAAGTCAACTAATTATTGCAACTAATCATTATTTAGCTAACCATTAGCTGAAAATTTAAAAGTATAGGGCTTTTACACATGGCACACAACTAAAAAATATACTAAAATGGAAAATTAAAGAACAAATTAAAGAATCAGTCTTCATAAAACAGTAAAAATACAGACTTGCAAAACTCAGTTGAACCCCTTAAATTACATGTATAAGAATGTCAAATAGAAAAACTGTGAGCAAGACTCAAAGATCTTGGCCAACTATAAACGACCGAAGAAGGCAGGTTCTCCCTACTTTCTATTCATAAAAGGCATTCTCTCTCTGTGACAGAAATACTTTAACAGTGTCATTCCATTAACATTATAATCATTAATGTCTTTGATCTGTAGTTTATTAAGTAATTAAAAATTATATGGCTTTTCCATTGCTCTCCTGAACTTTTAACCCTTTCCTGACAGGAATGGTTGGTGGCAATAATATTTTCTCTATGCAGTAAGACACAGATTGCAGGTGCAGCATCTACAGAAAAACATACATTCACAAACATACATCAGTTTTCATATAAATGCCTTTCCTCTTTGGTGAGCAGAGGTATACAGTAACAGTGAACACAATCAGGACATGTACTTCTGACCCCAAAGCTACTGAGAATGTTTTCTTCACAGTCCTCCAGAGATTTTTCTACAAAAAAGCTTCCCAGCGACATAAAGGCAAGTAGAAAACTGGAAGTAGAAATCTCACTCTGTGAGATTTGAGTCTCTTCAATTCACAGAAAGATCTGGTCCTGAAGCATGGCACTGCTGCAAAAGAGTTCCAAAGGCAAAATTTCATCTTGAATTTCACATTTGAATTTTAATAACTGATCTTCAATGCTTAGCAAATCTAAAGAAAAGCTGATGAAATCCATTTAGTCAAGAAGAGACTTTGCCCTTAGAGAAATTTTCAAAAGTACCTTAAGTACAACAGAACCACAGATCCTAGTGCAAGTCAACACATCTTCTGTGTTTATCTTTCCCCAGTGCTTTGAGAAAATCATGGCCATAAAGCAACAAGAATGTGAAAACATTTCTAAAAGCATTCTTCTCTCTGAAATGACTCTTCCCTGTATTCAGCATTAGACTTCTGCTATGTTTCTGAGTGCCACCAACTTTTTCTTATTTGGCGAACAAGGTTGGCATTTAAAATTACAAATGTATTTTTAAACTATTTTTCTTGCAAGTAAAATATTATCAAAACCAGAAAAAAGCACTCAAAGGGAAGAACACTTTTTTTTTTTTTTAACAAGACAATGGTGACTTTAAGATGCAGTAACTCCCAGGTTGCTGGAAGTCTTCACTAACACATGCATTGAAGGAAGATCACTTTTTTTTTTTTTTAACAAGACAATGGTGACTTTAAGATGCAGTAACTCCCAGGTTGCTGGAAGTCTTCACTAACACATGCATTGCAGTGCAATGCAGAGATACCAAAGTTAGTTGTCAAGAGATCTGGTCCAAGAACAGGACATAATTTGGCTGTGACAATGTAAACCCAACCACCACCGAGTCAGGTCTATGTTGCCAGAAGGAACATCTACAAAAATCTCAGACCTTTTACACTATGCCCAGAGCTACTGCAGCTGGTATAACACTCTAAAAGAAATGTTCAAAAGGATTAAGAGAGAAGACTTTGTGCAGGAAGTCTGCAACTGTTTTTAAAATGAACTCCTGATTATATTTTACATTTCATATGCAATCAAATCTCACTTCTTTTTTTGTCCCTCAAAAAGAAGTGCCTCAAAGTAAAAACCCTATCAAGAGTACTCAAAAAAAAAAAAAGTAGTAAATGCTTTAGGGTCAAAAGTTTGAAAAATATCTGGCTTTTTGTTTTCCAAGGTGTCATAGTTTTCCTTAAGAATGTTCTTAGAAATGAAGAGAACACCTGAGCCAATTTCCTTCTCCTCTCGGGTAACTTTAAGCCCCTGGAGGTTTTAAAGCTAGCCCTGTAAACAGCAGTGTAGGTCACTAGCAGTGGAGCAGCAGAGTGCTGGAATTGCTCAACCTGAGCTCTGCGCAGCTGTACCAGCTCTGGGATGCATAATCCTTCTGTGCCAGGAGTCAGGTTTCTCCACAAAAGGTTCACTGGCAACAGTGCCAAGGAATTAACCAGAGCCTCAAGTCACAGAGGGGGTTTATATGATTCCAGAGAAGTCAATCTGAACACAGAAAACAGTACACTACTAACGAAGGCTTCTAAAACCTTCATAGAAATTAATTACTCCTGAGCAGAAGGCTGGCATGCCAAAATGTTTTCAACTGTCATACTCGCTAGATGATAGCCCTAGGCACAGCTGCTGAAATAACATCCACCATGTGAAAGCTGAGGTTTACTGGTAAAACTTAAACAAATCATTTGCATAAATCAGTGCACCCACTCAACACAAATGCCACAGAGCAACATCCAAAGACATCTGCTTACAGTTCCCCACCAACTGAGCGGAGAGCTGCCCTACAGCTAAAGATGGTACCTGTTGCAATTCTTTTTCCTATGCTGTTACTTCTAAAGAAATGCCTGTAGCATGCTTCGCAGGCAGATGCCACTCAGTCCTCCTTCAAACTGGGCAGATGCCAACTCTGAACGTATAGACGAAGGGTGAAAGCTGTAAAGATTCAGCAGTGTTTAGCATGACTGCATGCCTTTCTGAGAGAAAGTACCCGTACCGGACACACTCAGTATTAGCATCATGTGGCTACAAAGCTTCTGGATGGCAAGGAGCATGCACCAAGAAACCTTGTATCTCTCTGCCAAAAAGCATGGCAAAAGATCACTTCAAAGCAAGCTAGAAACAGATTACTTCAGCACAAGAGACTTTTGGCTGAAAATTTTTGATTGGGTTTCATATGCATACCTCAGTCTCAGGGATGCCACGGTATTGTAGCTATTACCTTCCAAGAGACTAAAACAAAAACAAAAAAATGAAAAAGAAAACAAGGAAAAAAAAAGAAAATATACACTAAGAGGGGAAAGCTTCTGAATTAAATCTCTTTGCAGACACCACATATTCTGGATCAGGTCAGGGAAACAAACTCACAATATTAGCAAATAAAAATTTAAAAACAAACAAACAAAAGTTTAAAGTCAAAAGGCGCCAATTAGAATTTTGTACACTCCTCTGAAACAGCCAAGAGAAATTATGTGTCGCAAGCAAGACTTTCTTATTTTAGGGGGTATTTCAGAAGCTGAACAATAGCAAGGCAGTAAAATCAGCAGTCATGTTGAACAGTACATTCACATGACCTCGAGGACATAAATCACAATTATACATAGATGCAAAAGAGCATCATACTTCTGTATTACCATGGTAGGTAAATGCAATTGCTGAGATTTCATTTTAATTCCTCACTATTTATTTGCAAACAGCAACCTTATCTTCTCTGTGCGTTCAGATTAAAGGCACATCTGAGTTCTGCAATGAATTTACTGTTACCAGTGATAGTCTCATGTTACTCACTGCAGACTGACAGTGTCTTTTGAGCCATGTTCTGACTTCTGTTAGAACTTTTTATGTTCAACCAGTGATGAGTTTTCTGTTTAAGACTCTCTGCAACAAAAGGATGTAAACTAACACTACCAGTTATTTAGGGCGGCTCTTTTACTGTTGTTTCCAATGTTAGGCAGATCATTTCTAGAACATTATGAGAAGACAGAAACTAAACCTCAGGGACTGGAGATAAGAGGAGGTCATAATTTTTGCAAATGATTCCTTAAACTTCTCAGTGTTACTATTTAGTTATCTGGCAGTATTATTTTATCCATAATTTATAGACTATCACACAGCTAGAAAACACAATTGCCAGGTGGATGATGCAGGACAGACCCCTTGTGCTACTCTGCCGCTATTAAAAAAACTTCAAGTAGTGAGTTCTGATGCTATGTGTAATTCCCCAGAATAATTTCATTTACAATTTATTAAAAACTACATTAATGTGACTACTGCATTAATGAAAAATAAGAGTGTTCTCTCAAATGTTCAGGTTGTGTTCTACTAAAGACTCTGTGATTGTTTCTTTTCTGATGTGGGTTTCTTTATATCCTTCCATCCTAAAACTCATTACAAAGCCAGAAAACACAGACTACAAACATTAAAAGATTAGATCCACCCTGATAGGTCCTCAAGTTCTCAGAAGGTTATTACCTGTCTTCTCAAAGTAAATTCTGGAACCTCTCTAGTGAGCGATCCTTGCTCCCTCAACAGTAACTCAGTAAGGCTGACTCTTCAGCAAGAGGAGTGAGGTTAGCAATTGGCCTTCATCAGCCACAGAAATATGCTCTTCCCTAAAGGCTCATCAGTTTAACGCAGCCTCACTTACAACCAAGAAACCATCATTCCCACAGAAATACACAGCTGTACTCTCTGTTAGCTTGTAAAGAAAGAATGTATTTTGTGAAATTTGAAGATGCAGCACTACAGGCATAATTTTTCCTGAAAATTATCTTCTTTTCCATCAAAGTACTCTTCTCCTGTATTGACAATCCTAGAACCAAACAGACATTTTCACGTTTTTTCATTTAGTTGACCTTTCAGGTAGGCCTGTACACTCCATGACCTAGCTAGTGCAAGGCATCATGTCACTACTTACTGTGTTCACACTACCACATTAATTAATTATTAAAAACACATCAATTAGAGGCTGAATCTAATTACAGTGGGGTTCCTACAAAAGAAAATCTTCTGTACTTTTAATATTCCATTTTGAATAGAAGCCCGAATTACCTCTCCAGGGTAATGCAAAAACTTAACTACTTTAAGACCAGCTCAAACAGAAGTTGTCAAACGTGTTCTCTCTTGCAGAAAAAGAGAAGGCAGCAACACCACAGCTCTTCAGCTCTAAGCAGTTAAACACAGTAGCAGCTACCAACTTAGAAGCACATAATGGTAATCCTAGAAAAATTAAACTTTATTTTCACACACAGAGATAAAGGCAGATCTCAAGACTTTCTGCAGAAAATACGTCTTTGCTCTCACTTGTATTCAGCATCACACCGAGTACTGTAGACATTGTACTGAGGAGAAAACAATGATAAATAATCTTTCAGAAAACAGTTATCTGAACTCATACTAACCACAAGTTTCTCCTACAAATCAAAGACAGTGTGCAATTACCATCTAAACTACAAGAAAGTGTCCTGTACATAATTAAAATACATTTGTACAGAACTGGATTGGACACTTCAATTATACAGCTAATACTTGGCATACAGCTGCTCTGTAAATCTCATTCCACAACTACTACTCTGACCAGCAGCTGGTTAACATGTGTAATGTATTTTTTTTAAAGTTACCTCTTCTTATTTTTCATGTCGCTTTTCATGACAAAGGTGCAGCTGTTAGAAGTTGCCTATTTGAAATGCTTGTGAAAACTCAAGGTTGATTTTTTTATCTGACTAGGCAGTACATTCTGATTTAGCTTCCTTAGTATGTCTCTCAAGAAATCAAACCCAGAAATATTAACAGAAACCTTCTCCTACTATTCCAGATAAATTGTTTAATTACCTATTCATGTGCTTAGGTATATGAATGGATAAGTCATACTACATATTTAGGCACAATTTATGGTAAAGGAAGAGTCATTAGATTAAAGCTTGAGCTAGCTAGACGCTATACCTAACATTTAGCCTTCTGAGTCTAATTCAGCATAAGCAAGACAAAGGTTAATCGATTAGTGCACTCAGAGTTAAAGAAACATAAATATAAGACTCAACATTTCTGACTTGAATGAAATAACAAGGCACAAATGCTTTTCATCCACCTTCTCAAAGGATAAATATCCTTCAGCAGAACTGGTGTGTTCACACTGACTGAGAGGGCAAGGAGCTGGAGATGGCAACAGGAAGAAGGTCAGAACCCATTCACAAGAAGAAAAGGAGTAAGAACAAGGGCAAGTATCCATGACAAATCCACCATTTCACAAAGAAGGTAAGGTAGGTGGGTAAGAGAAGAAACAGCAGAGCTTCTCTAGTTACATGTGTCAAGCTGTCAACATGGCAGTTCAAATTTTGCACATGCATATTACAAAACCAAAAGGAAGCCACTGTGTTCATTACTTCAGCTGGTATATCATGAAGTTACATCATATCATACAATAGACAAAATTCTCCTGAGATTTACACCGTGCAATCTAAACAGATGGGCTGGTATCTATTTTCCGTATACTGACATGAATGAAACTATGCCTACATGGGCCTACTGATACTTTCCCCTTATAATTTAAATGGCATTTCATCAAAATGTATAGCCATAGCTATATACATAGCTATATAGCCATAGCATCTACAGTAGTCTTCCAGAACTCTAGCCAGTAAAAATACAGATCCAAAGCTCCACATGGATAATTGTGGCTCTTAGAATGATGCTGTTCAAGACATGACAAGTTATTGCCACCGTAACTCTCTGTATTAGGCGACTGCAATTATTTCCCATGGATATATGCTAAAAAATGCAGCACATGCTGGACTTCCAATTTCAGTACAAGAGCAATGCTCATTAGTCCTTGAGGATTTTGTGTCATTACTCATTTTTTCATCTAGTGTAACGTTTTCCCTACTAAATATGTATTTATGATTCTATACATGTGAAATACATTAGCTAAGCATTTTCATGAATATATCTGTGTTTAGGAAAGCTTTTTTGTATTACAATAGGCAGGCACTCAATAAAGCTTCAATTCATCAAAGGATTTAAGCCTACACCTAACTCCAAACACGCATGTAATCCCATTGACTTTAATGGGACTGCTTACTTGCTTAGTTAGGCATGTGTTTAAGAATCAAGGCCCACTAAGCATAATTGTGCTTTATGGCCTGGACCCAAGCCCTTAAAAAAGGACATGGGACAATGGAGACCAAACGTTCAGCAAAGCTTTAGGAAGGCACAGCATCTTTCTAGGGAAAACACACAATATCAAAAATAATTTGTCTAATTATCTTTACAATCCTAACAATCTGGGAATCCAGTTATTGAATTCCACCAAGACATTTTCAAAGATAGACCAAGCATTTTAAAGTACATTTATTCAATAAGGTGCTGGAAGTCATAACTAAAACACTATTACTAGAACATACAGTAATTTTTTTTCCAGGTGTGTTTATGCTGTTTCACACAACTCATCCAGCTACTAAGGAACATAATCATCCAATGCTGCTGACTACTAACACTTCCCCCTCTTTTTATGGGATGAACTTAATTTAAAATAGTGTTAGAACACAGGTCAAGTCTGAATTTGGAATATAACATCAACTAGGCGGACTAATGTAACGAACAATGTGGTCCCGCAGCTTAAACTTCAATGCCTCTCTGGGTTTCATTCAACAGAGAGCTTTACAAGTCCTCATGTGAATGAACTGTTTGTACAGACTTGGTCAAAAAGTGGTAATAAGTTTGTAATGCTAGATGCTGTGATGAACAGCAAAGCAACATGTGGAGTTCACAGAATCCTGCATCCTCGTTATCAGGTAATCTCTTAGAGTCACATACATCAGCCTCTGCTCTGCTGGATAAACAACTAAAAATTTACTGCCACTTCTACTTTATTTTTTCAATTGATTGTAAGTTCTCTTTTGGCTCCACAGAAATGTAAACAGTTCACATCAATTTGAAAATAAGCTCAATGAGCTTCTTCTGATTGTTTCGGAAAAGGGGAAAAAAGGCGGGGGATGTCAAACTAAAATACATTCCTCTTGAGAATAACCATTTCATTTCAAAGGATTTGAAATAAAAGAACTAAAAGGCTACCTTAAATTTACTGGATGCTGGCAGTGACCTCCTCCAAGAGCTCCTCAATGTCCAGAGTAAGGGCACATGCTCAAGATGTGGAAATTTCAAGATCTAGCAAGACTTAACAAATTTTCACATGTGTTCTCAAGCAAATACAGCTGATCTGAATGTGGGATAATGCTTTAAAATCCTCAGTGTTTTCTGTGGGAGTTACTCTATGTTGAGGCAAAGAACAAGACAGAGGAAGGTTCAACAGCCTGCCATGGGTACTCCACTGGAAGGTGGGACCCCACTCCAAGTAACAACCATACCTTCTAAAGGATGTGGAGCAGCTGCCGCACTACTGGCAGGTAACACCATCCCCATTATATCAAGCACTATGGTGACTGGGGCAATTCCCAAACCAACAGGACATAGCTCCAAATCCCATGGAATTCACCACAGTGACAAAACTAGAAAACATTTCAACCATCTTTAAGGCTGGTTATACATAGAAGATGCTTCAAAAAAAAAAAAAATCCATTTTCAATATTTTTCAACAGACTGCCTTTAAAAAATTGTAGTAACAAAATAATCTAATTTAATTTGCATTTACTTGCAGTTTAAATGCCACAGATACTCAAATATTTGCAATATTTTTTTTCAAAAACAACATATACTAGAAAATCTTAAACCCAGTGTTTCTCATTTCTAAACACAGCCTCTCTCATTGCAATATATTTTATGACAGGAACATCAAAGCAATGTATTTGAGAAACTGAAAGAGGTGCCTGGAACACTCAGTGAAGATAAGACCGTATCACATGTAACCCAATCTAGAAAACTGCGTAAAAAAGGATGTTGCAGTCTTTTTTTTTTTTTTTAAAAAAAAAAAAAAAAAAGGCAAAAGAACAATTCCTCCCACGTCAATATCCGTGAAACTCAGAAACTGCCTCTACCAGGCCAGGTTCATTCTTGGCACTGTGTGGCAAGTTCAACACAGGAAAACCTGACAGCTGGAACACAATGCAAGAGATGAAATAGACTTCTGACTTCGTCCCCTAAGCATCAGTGGTGGTCAAAAGATAGCAGTGGTAAAGGTAGCAGAAGCTGACAGTATATGAAGTGGCAAGAGTTTAATTTATATTATTAAAATTATTTGAAAATACACAGAAGTGTATACAAAGAAGTGAGATTTTTTCTGAGATGGATGAGTCGTCCTCACACTTCCTAGCAGGCAGGGTAAAGATAATGTGGTTCTAATAAAAACAAACCTGAAAGCTTTCTATTTAACAAGACTAGAATAATTCTCTCTTTCTCAGAATGGCACTTAGACACTTGACAACTCAAATGACCAAACACCTGACAGGTAAGATTTTTATACCTTTTTGTAAAATAGTTACCAGAAAGTTTAACATGAGAAGAACACTCTACAGAAAATATTTTCTGAAGGAGGTGGTCCCAACTTCCACTTACACTTCTACTTTCCTTAGCAAAGCTGCACTGTGGGAGAAATTAAATAAGATGTACCCATTTTTTAACAATGACTCATAGTGCAAAAATAAGCCCGAAGCTTTTCTTCAATATTGTTTTCAATGGCTGGTTGATATCACAGTGCAGAAAACTTAAATAGAACTTAATACAACTACAAAAACACAAAGCCTTAAACTCCTAATACACCAGATTCACAGAAAGTACATCACAGTTTGCTTGTACTGGCTCCCAAATAATACAGAAATATACACTGCTCTAAGTATCTGGTGCAATTGAAAGGTTAAGCAACAACCAGAAGTCCACATTTTAAAAAGCACTGCACAGCACAAGTCAGGCATTTTATAGTCCAGGAAGATCCAGTGAGTTAACTCTGCTGTTCATGATCTACTTTTGGTCTGGTTTAATTGATTCTTTCCAGTATCTGGTCTTGCAAACTATTTTTATCAGGACAAAACCAGAACAGTAAAGCATCCATGAAGTATACTTTCCACAAAGCTACTTTTAAAAGCTAAGACAACTATAGATCTGCAATAAAACTGTCAGATCATCTTCAGGTTTTGTTACTGGAGGAAGAAACAGGCAAGCTAATATTTCTAGAAAATTACATGCAACAAGCAATGTCATTTATACAGAAATTTCATTCTAAAATTTCCTAGCTTTACCCCTTTTTTTGATATATACATTTACTACTCCATTTATCACTGAAAGGGGGGCAGAAATCAAATGAGGACTGGAATAAAGAATGAGCAACTAATATATAAGGAGAACAGAAGCAATGAAATCAGAATCTATTCCATTCCATTTGATTTTGTTGCTGAAAACAGCAACGATCTCAGAGCAGTATGGAAGTTGGAAGAAAATCACCATGCACAACCATTACTTGTAAAACAGAATTTTTTAAAATGTCTTGCTCTCCTAAAGAATAGAAATTTAAGTCTTGTAATTATGTCAAAGAGGGGGGAAAAAAACCCTACAGAAGCAATTCCAAGCTCCTAGCCTTACTAGCTGCACAAATTCATTAGAGTCCATAACAGAGGTGAATGACCTCGGAGCAGTCTACATCCACTGCAAACATTCCAGAGTTCAGAAGTCACGTCCATCACACCGTGACTTTGTGTTGGCAAAGGGGCTTAAGAAACTTCAAGCACATAAGATAAACTGCATGTCCCACATACAGGCAACTCCAAACAAACAAATCTTGCAGTAATAAAATTTATTTGTTTTAGTAAAATTCTATAGGCTGTAAAACAATATCCCTGTGCAGGTAGGATTTCCACAGGTCAAAGACTTCTCGGTCATGCTCCATTTCTTGAAATGTGAGCATAAACTGCAACAATCCCTTTAAAATGAAGGTTTGCCATGGTAGGACAGGCATACAATTATGACATCTATTTTCCAGTCTTAAAGAGTACAGACATTTTAGGCTGCTTCCATGCAGGCCTCTGTACCTATTTAATGGTTTAAATGCTGTGTATTCAGACACTAATATAGTTCCAATGCATGCGTATTTCTTCCATTCAATACAACAACAATCTGATAGAAAGATCATGTTGCTTTATTATACTCAAGGGTTACGCAAGGCCACCTGAACCTATTTGAAAAGTTTTTTCCTCCCTCTCAGCAAACATTGAGAGGAATATTTTAAAACTAAGCGGTCAGCTGGCTCAAGCCTGTGCTCATATTTTATTTAACTAAGCGTTAGTGAATGCATAATCCCTCAAATCTCTCCATATTTCACATTCAGTCCTTCTCCAATTTTACTACTGAAGACACGTTAAGACAATTTTTGCTACATGAACTTTTTACGAGAATCTTTTTGAATTCATGTAACACTAGACAGCAAAGCTCTCAGCATGATTTCATGCATGTATATTGCATTGAATTCAAAGGCATGATTACAGAATTACTGGTAGCTCTAGGACTACTTCATGTTTTCTCATGGAATAATAAAAACTAATGTCCTCCTCAGCAGAGAGGCATCCGCCTCTCTAAAAGCTTGCCTGCTTTCAAAAAAACTGCCAAGAAAGAAACAGTTCACCCATCACTGCATCCTGAAAAGAAAATAAGTAGAACAAGAAGATGCTTTTCCAGTATTAACAATTTGGTGCAATGAATATTTTTACTGAAGTGACAACTTCCTCAGGAATAACAGAAAAGATCTGAATCCTGACTGACCAGCTGGAGAAATCAGAGGTCCAAGCTATCTTCCTGACTCTCTCCAGAATATCACCATATCAACCTCCAGCATGTACTGATCTAATTCATTTTAGCCTAAAATAGCTTTCGGCAGCAACAAAATTGCTAAAAATTGCTCCATTTGCTGCTGAAGTTGTTGGGATGCAGGCCTGGGTTCTCCTCTGCTAAGGGTGTTTAATCAC
>NW_010406672.1:18965-20189 GCF_000710305.1 Buceros rhinoceros silvestris | reverse complement strand
TCTGTGCACCTGACATGTTGTTTATGTTGTTTTGGATGACGAAAGCTGACAGAAAAATTAAGAACTATTCTGAAAGATTACTTTCTCTCAAAAAGTTCATTTCTTTTAGGAAAATTCTTTTTTTAATATGCTAAGAAGCTACATCTAGTTATTGAAATTTAACGTTATCACAGATGAACAGATCTACCATAACTGTATAACCTTTCACCCACAGCAAACAAAAGGCAATGTGATTATTTTAAGTCTCTAGTTGCAGCACTTTCAATCTGTGTTATTTCCTGACACAAACAAGCATCAGTCACAGGTGGTTACTGTTTTTTAGCTAATCTGCAATAATGTGGTCTTGCAACCAACCCCTAAAGTATTTCCAAACCTTAGCAAATACCACTTCATTTAAAGCCATGTTTTCTTCAAGCCAATTGTTGTACTGCACTCTTATGTGAAACATATACATTTCCTTCTCATACTACCCAAGCTGTGTAAGACTTTGAAGTCCTCCATTTTCTGCCTCTGCTGCCTGCTGCGGTTGGACTAGATGTCCACTGAAGGTCCCTTCCAACCCAAAGCATTCTATGATCTCCTCTACAGAATACTCTTTCATTGGTGTCACTGCAAATCTGTAATAGAATGGTCTAGATTTGGTTCTGCTTTGATTATCGTCAGAGGTATGAAGAAAGTTACTACTAGAGAAAACAAAGTCTTCCTTTTGTCATACTGTCCACCTTACTAAACTGGGTAAAAACCTGCGCGTGCTAAAGAGAACAAATCTGTGATGCAGCTGTGGTGTAAAACAGCCCTCATAGGAAAGCAAGACTACATTCATTTATTGTTGTTCTATGTCAAGAATGGTGTTGAGGAAGAAGCATCTGCTTTGTGAGAACATGTATTTAACACTATAAGAAGAACTTAGCCCCCTTCAATAATGTTTACTAAGCAATTCTTCCACCTTGCATTTTGCAAGATATCACCACTGCACACTCGAAACATCTACATAAGTTCATCAGACTTGTGTGTGAAGGCTCACACCACTCTTCTGAAAGCAGCCTGGGATACACGGAATGAACATGGTCAGGAAGGGAAACAAAGTGCCTCTGTCACAGAGAAATTTGGGACTAGAGGAGTGATTTTATTCATAACTAGTTTCTGAAGTTGTTCACTGGTATTCTGCAGATAGTTTTCATATTTACATAGCAACTAAACCTATATGCACATTCTTGCTTTCTG
>NW_010406672.1:0-18891 GCF_000710305.1 Buceros rhinoceros silvestris | reverse complement strand
CTGCGTTCTGTCCTTGTGAGTTCATGAACTGAAGAAGAATAAGCCAGACTGCAGACAAACAGCATCAACAACACCCCAGTATCAGTAACTAACAAGTCTCTGACCATTCTGATTTCTGTAAGGTCCACATCCTGGCAAACAACAGTTATTAAAATTATAGGCACAGCTCTAGTATGGAAAGAGAAAGGCAATGTCTGTATAAGCATTTTGTATTTTATAGAAGAAAATGGATTTTTGTTTCAAAGTCATCTTTCCCTGCTATGAGATACATACATACTTATGTTTCTAATTTCCACTACACAGGGTTTATTAAAACTACACACAAGCCAAACTATACTAAAATACTGCCAGTGAACTATTAGGATTGCTTGAGTGTGGGCACGACAACTCTAACCTTGGCCAAGTCTTCATTTCTTGACATGCACCCAGATGCCAGGTTAAGCTGCCTCAAACTACAAAGCTAACAATGCCATGTGGCAGACATTCCTGATACATTTAAATGCTCCGTAATTTAAAAAGAAAATCTATCAAGTTTAATGCATGTGCTTAAGTAGGTTTTTACAAGAGACTTTGAACAGATCAGGTGTCACTGCTTGGTACAAAGAGGGAACAGGAAGTTATTGACAAGGATTTTGATGACTTCTCTGTTGAGCAAGGTAAAAATACTCTTGTTCAAAGATACCGTATTGTCAGAATTCCAGGAAACTGGATTATCTCAGCAGCAGCAGCAACAACGTGGTATATTCCTGTAACTGTAGAGAAGCTGTGGCCATGAAAACAATAAAACATGTCAATCATATGTAGTAACATCACGTTTGTTCTGTTTTGTTCAACTGTTGCTGCTATTTCTGTCAATCTGAAAACCCTGTTATCACAATAATAAAATGTTTGGGCCCCCAAAATAGGGCTTGCAAATCAACAGAATTTTTAATACGAGTTTGAACACGTCTCTCTGTTTTCGTGAAATCTGAGCTGTTAAGTGTACAATCTAGTCAGTTTTTTACTTCTCTCAGCAACCATGGAAGCTGGAAAGTTACATTACTTTAAATGAAAACCTAAGTTATCTGACATTCACGTGTCTCCAGTCTGTAGAACCTCAAGGAAAGCCAAATACCATAACACTTACAGGGGTGGGGGGCGGAGAGAACTGTCAATGTTGAGATGCCAGATTCACTGTGAAGCCACAAGGAAGTCTTGACAATTTTAGGTTCTGTTAAAAATTCAATTTCAGTCAAGTTTGAACAAGCTCATTTTGATCTAGCTGTACGCCATTTTACAATCCCTGATCTAATCTTACTAAATTTCACAGACTGAGGTGGTACCGAACGACATCCAGAACACTTTTTTATTTTGAGCTTTGAGAAAAGTTCAGAAGCCTTACGGGAAAACTTAACAAATGTAAAATTTAAACTAAAGGGAACTCTTCATAGACTCCTGTGAAACTAAATTATATCTTGTGAACATAAGCTTCTGCATCAAAATGGAAACTTTGGTCTTAGCAAAGGAGTATGATTGACATTCGTGCCCTCCCTGAAAATATTCTCCCACATCTTTGTTCTGCTCAACTTGCTGCAGATCAATACGATCTAAACACACAGAAAGTACACAAAGAATGGTTTGTTACAATGAAGTGCAACACTTTGCTATTAATCCAGTCCATATGTACATTCCACTACCCGCAGGTCTCACAAATTGCATTTACCCTATAAAACAAGGATTTGCCACTCAACACGACATCAATGCCCTGATGTCCCATTCTTGAGATGGAGAATCTAGGCATTAAGAGCACATTTGGGACAAAGATGCATCACATGGAGGCCACAAAAACCAGTTCCCAGCAAGCCACCCAAAGAAGGAAAGTCACAATGCTACCGGGCTACCTCTCAGTTAAAAAACAGTGGTTCATAACAGAGCTACAGAGACCGAAAAAGGTATTTTGGGCCCAGTTTGCACATTCAGCATACACTCAGGTATCCTTACATGGTGCTACATTAAAAATAACCAGAGAAAATGAAATTTTTAAGGTCACACAGGAAATCTATCACAGAACAGCCCTGCTAGTTGATTGGAATGGGATCTGCATCCACACTAGCTCTCAGGAGCAAACAACCAGCCACTCCGCACAGTCCAGTGACTCCAACTCTCCATTAGAAACCGGTAAGGCTTAAACTTTCCTGCTTTCCAAGTGTCTCTTCTTTCACACACACACTACTGCAAATATAAGGTCCTTCTGTGCTCCTAACAAGGTAGTACCTTGTTTCATGGCTTTCATTTAACGCTGAAAGACAACTCTTCAAGCATATCTTAGGACAGAACAATGCCTTAACTATTTGCTCCGGGTGCATCTATCAATGTGAGTGCAAATGTTTGCATAAAAAGAAAAATATATACACTCACAGAACTACTGCCTATATGTACCTTCATCCCAAGGATTTATTTATTCATATTACAAATTTGCCTATCCCAGTCTATCAAAATCGTAATTTTTAATAGAAGTGCCTAAAAACACACTGGACCCTTTCCAGGCTCTAGAGTAATATTATAATGTAGTTAAATGAAAACAAAGCCTAAATACTCAATTTCCTGCAGACCAGATTTCCAAGATTGTTGCTCCAGTTTCCTGATTAAATCGTATTTTGGAATATTCTGTTACAGTTCTTACTAGTACATTCAATTTGCTCCCAAAAGACACCACAACAAAAATTAAGCATTTACTTACTATTTGGCTCCTTAGTAAAAAACAGCTTACATTGGACAGCATTTTGCTACACTGTCATCACTTTCTAAAAATTCTTCTACTTTAAGACCTCTGTTACTGGCTCCTAATAGTTTCTTATGATTTCTTGGTAGTTTTGTAGTTAACAAAGAAAATCCTGCATTCCTCAAATTCGAAAGTTTCCAAAATAACTGAATTGTAATAAAATTTCCGTCTTACCAATAATTTTATCACTAGTAGCAGTAGTTAAAATACTACCAATAGTAATCCAGCTGACATATTAGTACTGTAAAACACGAGCAAACCTTTAGCAACAGATACACTTTCATACTGTATTTCTAAGATCTCTAACCTGAAAATGAGCTCTGAAATATCACTGATCAACCTCATAATTGCTAACATCGCAGCAGCACAAAAGAGGTGCTGCCGCAAACCAGCACAGGGTTATCCAACTGCTAAGAAAAAAGCCGATCTCTAGACCATGGACATCATAGAAAACAGCATGGATTCAAACTGACAGAGAAAGCAAGAATAAAAAAAAGAAAATTAAATACTAATTCCATTTATTGTTTCAATGATTATTTTAGCACTCACCTCATAAATCCTCACACATGCAAGCCTTTATTTTTCTCCACAAATAAATAGGCTGCCTCCTACTTCATGACCCCATCTGCCAGGTGAACATCTCAATCTGATCAGCCGTCTCTAGCATACATACATTACCCTTTTTTATTTACTTATTTTGTAATACATTAGAGTAGCCTTATTGTACATTCCAACCCCACTGCAGGTTAAATGCTACTAACAGACACTCAGCAAGCAAGCAGAGAAAAAGTACACAAATGAGAATTCTCACAAAATATATTATACCATATCAAGCCTGCTCTAATACTGCACATCTAAGTCTTTTTTTTCCTTCCTTTGGTTTTTACGATGTTTATCATGACAAAATCATTTGTCATTGTTTACTGTGGCAGTCTTCCATAACAAGTATTATGAGATGATGACAATTTCAAGAATACAGTTTTCTTCATTTTTGAGAAAGTTTCCCTAACCAGCACTCTCCTGGACAATGGCACAAAACTGGTGCAGCCCAATACTGAACTGATTGATGCATCACAGCCTCTGCTGACATAAATACAACACAGGCTAAAATACCACTCACTCTGCTGGGGGACTGTTGACAGTGTGTAGTTTTAGGCGTTTAATCAAGGTGCCAGGATCTCTTTCTATGTTCTGCAGAGAGGAATCTATAAGCCCTTTTTGGCAACCCTAATCTAATCACCACGAGACGCTGAAAATCAAATGGCTTGAAGATTTTGAAGTTCTGATCTGTAGCACAAGAAACATAATCCAGTTAACACAGAAATATTCTATAACTAAAAACAGGTTTGGTTTGGATTTTCTATGTTCGAAATAGGAGAATAAGAACGAATATTTATGTAGTCAGCCTCCATCTTAATAACTTTCTCCCCATTGCTTGCTTGTCCAGGTGTTAAACAGATCTCTTACATCTGAGTTTCAGAACACGTTTCTGCTGCAGCTCTCTTCACCCTTTTGCAATAAAATCTATATTACTTTGTTTCCTTCTGCTATTTAACCTCACAAGAAGGGTCTTGCACTAGCTATGTTATTCTCTTTTACAACCACTTTCCCATCTCCCTTGAATTTCAACTGGTTGAAATTTCTTGGGTTTTTTTTTTAATATTGTATTTATTTTCTTCTGCTGCTGTTATGTAACACAAACCAGATTTGGTTCTCTTGGTTACTTAAAAGACATTAACTATAAATTAGTAATTCCCACATAAGAGACATGACATAACACACCTCTTCCACCTCAACCACGAGACAGAGTACAGTGCTGCTCATCAGTCTGCCTCTTTGTGAATGCAGTATCATGCTGCAAGCTACCTTAGTGCAGGCTGTCATACCTTGTTCTGTCAGAACACATGAATGCTCTGGAAAGGGACTGAAAAAAGGAATAGTTTTGAGATCACATTTCTTTTGTATTTTTATCCCTACTCCTTTTTCATTGTCTACACTTAATTTCCACATCATCGTAGAAACCCAGTAATTCAGAAGCAGAACTAGGGATCAAGAGCTCAGGTGTGTGTATGAACAACCACGTGAAGGGACTGGTGTGTTACTGGATGTTTCTTAGTAAACACTCTCAGCATCCTTTGATGTAGTATATTACTGTATTACAGGGCCCTATCTCGTTTCTTTAAAAGCATGTTAGGTGCAGAACATTACTCTACTGGGAGGATTACTAAATTGCACTCACTGCTGTTTGTACTGTGAACTAAAAACAATCAAGGTCGTCTCTGTAACTTCCTACCCAGCTAATGCTGCCAGTTGTAGGACTCAGAAGGACATTTAAAATTACTATCAACAGCTTCAAGCAAAAAAAAAGATACTACATTACTACATTAAAATACCAGAAAAATGGCCCAAAAGATAGGAACAGGAAAAAAACGTCTGACAGGGAATTAAAAGAGGTTGGTTTACTCTTCAGCTGCTAGATTCATTAGTTGTGTTGGAGTCACAGCACAGAGTATGTACTCAATATTAGACCCACAGGAAGTCAGTAGCACCCAAGAGTCATCATTTGATTACTTCAACCCAGGGAATACTTCCAGATTAATAAACAAACCTGGCTTCACTTGCGGCTTGACACACATTAATCTGTTTCATCAAGTAAAAGAAAAGGCCCAATAACATACAATATCTTTATTGTCTATTCCATTAGTACCTCCAACACTCCTGAAAACTTTAATTGTTTTTAATTTAAGATTTTAAAAAAATCTATTATTTTGAAACTAGTTCAGAGAGAGGAGTACCTCAAATGTAAGATTCCTTCATTGTGTCACCTAATCAATAGAATTAATAGCATTTGCATTCAGAACTATTTTTGTAGTGATACAATTAACTTTGAAGATGGTGCGTATTTTTTAACACTGTTCTAACCGTATGAAGACAGATGGATACCGCAGACTACGGATTACATTCTACCTTTTTAGAAAGATACCTGAATCTGCAAAATAATTGTTGAGAGGAATTGCAGCACTAAGAACAAATTAAAGCTACACAGAACTCCTTTACAGTCCTACATCTCCAGCTGCTTCAGATAGGCAGGTTAGACATTACTGACTCCATCCGACAGGAAAACAAACAGCGACATAATGGAGCATAGAGATAATCAGAATTTGGATTAGTCATTCTGTGGTGAACTCCAGCATCTATTTTCGCTCCAAACTAAAGCAAACATTTTCCAAGCAGTATACTATACAGAATATTTAAAAGCAGTTAAAAATCATTTTAGAATTAAGATATTCTGTAAAAATATTTTAGGTTTGTTTGGTTTGGTTGTTCGGGGTTTTTTTAAATTTTACAATTTTAACTGCATTTTACTTTTACATAAATGTGAAACACTGTAGCAGTAAGATAACTGGAAATTCTAGTGTTTTATTTTTTAAATATTCGGAGTTACAGAAGGAAGCTGTTTCCTCTGTGCCACTGAAGAAAATTATCTAGATAATTTGATCTGAAAGAAGAAATATATTTCATACAACTATAAGCACCAGTTAACCTTAATTACACATTCTATTGATATGCTATGGAACTTGAAATAATAAAATTTTTCAAAGCATTTCATTTTTAAATTTGGATTAGGACACTTTTTCAAGATTGAGATTTTACCTCAGGTATTTGACACTGGAGTTTTTTATCACTTACGGGAAAAGAGTCTGTTTAATCAGGCTTTTTCTAGTGTAAGTATTTTATTTTACTTTTCCCAGCAGCTAAGGTGAAAACATGTTAACATAGATTGATAACATTTTTCTCCAGTGCTCAGAAAGCATTAGAGCCAAATTATTGAACTCTGTTGTGTATTATCACAAGTTTCTTGTCAGGCCACAGTTCAACAAAACAGTGAAATCTCACTTTAGAGTTCCCAAAGCTGGAGGGGAAAAAACCACAACTCTATGTACACATTAATGACATGTACACATTATGGCATGAAATTCACTCTCATTAAATTATATTAATTAAAAATTTTCGTGCCTGCTTAAGGCATTATTTCGGTGGGGTTTATTCCATACCTACACTGCGTTAACTTAAACTGAATCAAGAACAGTTTGTCCCCTATAACTGGCTTAAAACAGGGGGGAGAATTGAAGCAAAACACAGCACTAGCATAAATGTTACATTCTGTGAGCCGGATAAGGGTGTTAAATGCCACTGTAAGTAACATCTGACCCTGGTAACATCTGTATTCCTGGGTTATTCATAACGAGACTAAAGAATGCAGAACTATAGATTCAGAGAGCAGCCTCATGGAACACCGAGGAGCTTCATCCTTTGGATTATGAAGTCTTTCTCAACAAGAAGCTGAGAGACAAGGGGAGAAAAACATATACAGATCTGGAGCTTACTGATTCTGTCTGAACTTAACTGACTCGAATGCTCTGCTATTCACAACTTCCTATCATCAACTGTAGCTCAGTTCAAAGGTACTAAAGCCATCCTTTCAGTGTCTTCTGCAAGAAGTGATTGCACCTGCTGCGTATCAGCTATCAAAAGCAACTTAAATTAGGCCACAGCCAAAGATCATATATCAAAAAAATTTTTTGTGTTGCTTTATAAATAGAGGAAGGCAGAAAGACAGTGAGGTCAAACCTTACAGAGACTCCCTTGCTCACTGTAAAGCACTTAACACAAAACCATGCAAACAAAGGGAAGAAGCAGCAAAGAGAGTTACTTCTTAGCTCGCAGGAATCTGTTTCTTCCATTACCACCTTATTAATGCCAGGCAGGAGCTTCCCAATGCAATGCTTGGCATTAGGAAGTCATTATGAAAAGAAGAGTCCTGTTTAAAACAGCCAAAAGGTTATAATGGTATATATGGAAAGGCAGGGAGAAGGAGAGCGCATTCTACTGTGACTATAGTTTTCCATTGTTATGGTATATTTTACAGATCAACCACTTTTCCTTGAAAGAAAAAGCCTCCAACAGAGGCTCCATACACTATATGAGCAAAATTAAACAAAGATCTGGCAAAATTCTGATTTTTGCCTCTTTGTGTGCATCTTACCTACTCCTTGAAAAGGTCTTGAGCTCAGCTACTATTAATAGAAACCAAACAAAAAATAATAAAAAAGCAAGCCTTGAATATTACCAAGCTAGAGATTTAATTTTCATTTTATTCTGAAATGCATTTCAGCATCTGAATGCCATCAGGCTCCATAACCTGGTTCTCCACTTCCACAGAGCATATCCTGTGTGTGATCATATCCTAGGCAAAGCCTCAGTGACAATTCTTTGCAGCATGCCATTTCTTAACATGGTGGCTCCCAAGGTAGAAACCACGTAAGTAGTTCACTATTTCAAGGCCCACTTTAGGATAAGGTCAAATAACCAGAAACAGTTCCTTACATTGGTCCTCCTCAAATACAAACAATGCTTGACACTGATCCTCACTAATCTTTGTGCTGGTTAGGCTAATACCAAAGTACTGGTGGCCACAGCATGCCACTGAAGCACAGACCAATGTTTTACTTAGTAGAGTTTCTCAGGCTGGTTTCGAAGTCTTCCTATCTCAAGTCACAGAGCTTTACAAAGTTCCTGTGCAGTGAAGAATACATCTCCCGCTTCTGAGCTACCAAGCAAGATGAACAAGCAACTACAAACATTCTCTGTAATTCAGCTGAATGTGCCCTTGCTTCTGTTGTATGAGTCCACATATTAGGTTCTTCCTCACATTAATAAAAAATGAATACTGTAACGCCCAAGGAACAAGAAAAAAGCTCCACAGAAGCTAGCATTGTACAGACCACTTATCTGAAGAACCTGTAAACTAAATAGAAGAGGATAGAGGAAGGAGAGAAGTCTGGCTCCAACTTTGAGAAAGTGCACACACACGCAAAAAACCCACATCCACCCCAGACCCCTTTTTTCCCAGTGTAAGCAATCTACATTAAAAAAGTAAGAAGTTGAGATTCCTGCAAAAAACAGATTCTTCACCCTTACAAGAACAACAGGACTACTCTATACTCCAGCGTACATGAGTTATGAGCATAACCCTAACTTAAGGAAAGTACACAGTTCTTGGCATTCTGGTCTATTTCTCTGATCCTACAGTCATTAAGAGTTCCCTAAGTTAAAACATTAATGCCACCTACAGTTCTGTTACCTGGGCACTTGTGCCCATCAGCAGAGTTCCAAATGGGAGCTTGTTGCCTAATCGTGTTTTTCTGATGGAGATTTAGCATGCTTGGCTATGCTTCCTATAGCTGATTTAAGTTACTTCCCTATAAAGTTTGCAAGGATTTCAACATCTGATGTTTTATTGTTTGTTTGTTTGTTTTTTAATGCCAAGTAATATCTCTACTGCCAGTCATGTTGCTACAGAAGTTACTCACCATATGCCTTTTATAACTGCTCAGGTATTTTCATTTAACTTCAGAAGTTAACCGGAAGATAAAAATAAACTACAGTACCAGAGAAAATGTAATATAAAAATCAAGGGAGAGAAAATAGTTGTTTTAGGTACCTTTAAAAGATATCTACAGTTCCTATCCAAATGAAGTTTATGTAAAATTCTAAATAATACTTTTGTAAAGTGCGCCACTGCGTGGTTAATAACATCTCTGCAAAACCAGTTTTGCTTCACAGTTCATGAGTTGTCTCTCCAAAACTACAATGAGTCAGTGCTCCCACCTGCCCAAGTATTGGGAAAGATTTCTTCCAGCAGAGTGTCAGACGTGCAAAAAACGCAGGTAACATTCTTTCCCACGGGTACATTTAGTAAACTATGGTCAAGGCCAGAATTATCAAAAGCATTCTTTCCTCACACTTTGCTTTATTTATTAAAACCTTCCCAATATTCTACTTGCATTTTTCATCTGAACTTAAAAGTCACTGAGTAGGATCATCCCACTGGCTCCAAAAGAAACAAAAGGATACGCTGATTTAAAAAAATAGAAAAAATATCTCAAAACAAGAAAACACACACTTCTGGCTAAACAGCAAGTTGAGTAAGTGCCATTTGTTCGCATTCTTTAACTTAACAGCACCGTGAAAATTCAGAGTTAGGAGAGGGGTAGCAAACATATTAAAACAAACGAAATACTGAAACATATTCAAACTGTATGTATTAGCAATAAACATCTGTGGCAGTAAACAAAAACTCAGGGGAAAAAAGCGGAACTGAATGGGACTGTCAACGCAAAGGCTTGTTCACTTTCCAAAATTCATCAGAACACTGTGCAAATGTGCAGAAACCCAAGTTTACACAGAAATAATAAAACTGATTACGAAGAGCACTGCTACACTTCTTTCTTTGCACAGGTGGAATATCCACCACTTCTTCCTGTTTTGCCTACTTTTATTCTAAAATTATATAATTGCCTTAAAATGGTTTTCAACAGAAAGTACATAATTATATTATGTAGTATGTAATAATATATATACAATTCAACGAGTGTGTGAGCTTTTTTTGTAGCACTCGCACTGTTATATGTGCCGGTTACTGCAATGCCACAGGCAAATAAGAAAGTGAAGAACCAACAAACAAATTAGGATATTTCATCATAAAAACATACCAAGTTTAGTTAAAGGACTATGTCTGGAAAATGAACCTAAATGTATTACCCCTTGTGCCAGACAAGTTACAAAGTTTTTATTTCCATCTCAGGAGGCAAGCTGAATGAAAACAGCAAACAGTGAAAAATGACACTCTCTGGAAGTAACAAAAGGGTTACTGGGATGCTGTTCAGAGGTAGTCAGAAACATACTGTTATTCTAACCTTTCTGCATGACATTGTAATGTCCACAACAACCAGATTTTCAGAAGGACTTTTGTACATGCTACTCTTTCTGAATTTTCTTTTATGCTCTATTTTATCTTCGCTTATAAGATTAAACAATACTTCAGTTTTCAAAGGCCATTCTATCTAACACTGGTTAACAATTCAAAAATGAGATCACTAATGTATTAAACATTCCAGTTTTGACATTAAGACAAAACTTTTTAATGTATTTTCAGTGTTAACAGGTGTGACTGCATTTTATTCACTGAGAAATTCTAACTAATGCTACTTGTGGTTGCCTTACAGAACGTTTGAAATGGCTAAAAAGAGAGAAGTGAGAAATACCTTACTTTATAAGTGTCTGATTTTTATTTCAGATAAAGGTAAACCTTTCTCTATAGTATTCTTTATTCTGTTTCTAAGTAATTTTTATTATTTTTATTACAGCAACATGTTCCATCTTTTGTTTCTAAACATAAGGTAAACTGAAAATATTAACCAGAAACAATGGTCCTGGGAACAAAACAGATCATGTGTTCTAGCTCAAGGATATTGATGTTCTGGTAATGCCGGTAAATGTCCAACAGAGAGCGACAGAGACCATAAATTCGTTAGCTGTGAATTTAGACTGACATGATCTGACTTCTAAAAAAGAAAAACTAATGTGCAGTTAAGGAAGAGCAACCTACTCTAAAGATTTGAATAAACTTCATTACTCAAGAAACATTTTCAGTTAATGGTAAATGATGGCAACTTTTCTGAAAAATATTCTCTTAAGCAACTGACAGTAAAAAACTTAAAATTATTTGATTCTCTATTACATCCTTCAGCTACATCCATGTTCACTCTACAATTTATAATATCATTAAGTAACATGATTGCGTTTATTTTTAATGGTTTTGCTGCCAACACAAGCGCCATACAAAGTCTCAGAGACCATGGAAACAGGCAATATATGCAACTTAGTATTCATTTGTGTATCAGATTTAATTATTCTTAAATCATAGGAAACATGAGATTTTACTTATGGAACACAGGAATTTTAATACAGATGAATCTATCCTGAAGTGCTTTTCAGAAAAAGAACGAAGCATATCTCATCTGACATAACATTATCAACTTCCCTCGAATACAAACATGCTATAGGTGAAGTTTCACTGAAGATATAGCACTGACTTTGTATTCTTGAGCCATGGAAATAATTGAAAAAAAGAGTAACTGAGTCAATAAAAACAGTGCTTTGAAACACCATGAAGCTGTAATAGCACGTTTTTCTTTAGTCTGTCATACATACCTCTGCGTATTCCCTCAAATACTAACTCAAAACTCTGAAAGAAAGAAGAGCGTTGTCACGCTCACACGAAATCTCAGTGTAACTATTACATGGTTGAAGAAGTGAAATCTTCAGCTCATATCCACCTTATAATTTTACTGAAGCTGCAAGTAATAAATCAGAAGTGAAATGCTACAGATCAAAAAAAACTAATCACAGAAAGCTGGAAAACGTCTGAATTAAGTTCCTCTTCAGAAGAAAAACAAAAACCTTTTAGTATTTATCTGGAGGAGTCTCCCAAAGCCTCTAACGTTCAGCCTTCTACACAAGTGCAGATAACACTACTGCATATGAGGACTCTGTCAACTACCTCAACTTCTCAGCTCACACTCTTGTTCCACTTTGCCATAGTGAGAAGCACTACAAAGTCCACAGGATAAGAAATTTCTTTATCTGTTTCATCTTGGCTTTCTTATAGTAATTATTGCTTACAAGGCACTGAGCACCAGTACAGAACTGGTTCTATTTAATTCTTTAAGAATGATAGACTACATCACTTCTCTAAGGATTAAGTAAGCTTCACTGAGGATTAAGTAACCATCACTGAGGAACAGTTTAAATAGACATCAAGATTTTGATTTTTAAGTATATTTTCAACACCACAGAAAAAATGAAAGAGGAAAAAAAAATCAGCCCCAAACCAAAAAAACCCCCTAGAGTCTAGGAATCTCTAGCCTTAAGAGAAGGCTATGGAAAGATCTTACTGCTGTCTACATCTAATGGGAGGGTAACAGAGCAGATGAAGTCAGATTCTCAGAAATGTGCAGTGCTAGGTTGCAAGACCAAGCACACATGCTGCAAAATGATTAATTTCAACGGAATATGAGCAAAAAGATTCCATTATGATGTTGCTCAAACACTGGAACAGGTTCAAAACTCAACCTGGAAAAATCCAAGACAGCTATGAGAAACAGCAGGTTCTGTTCTGAGTGTTGAACAACACGACCTCATTAGGTATATATAACCCGAAATATTCTACAGTTCCATGAACCTCAAGTGACATATTCACAGTAAGAATTCAGTACCTGTTGTTTGTTTACATGCAGCTTTGGGAACTGGCATCCTACATAGACGATGGATGATTTGCAGAATTCAGAACACTTTCCTACTAGGCTGCTGAACACTGCTCTTCCCTTCTGCCAGAGACCTCCAGTACAAGAGTATCAGTACACACTTTTGTAATTGCACAGTACTGGGAAAATACAAGAGCTGGTATACTGAACCTATTTCTCAGTTTTCTGAGTTACAGATCAGAACTGTAATTAAAACAAATTTATTGCCCTTTCCGAATTGGTTTGAGATCAAGGAAAGCTTTAAAGAATAATTAATTTCACACAGATCTATCATCTACAAAGGAAATTCAAAGCTATGGCATTGCTTGCACTAAGAAATGAAGAACAGAAACACACATGGCATTGTCCAGATGTGTACAAGAAAAGAATCTGGACATGCATAGAAAAAGGTTGTATTCGTAAGTTATTTCCTCTGGCAAACCAACTATTTAAACTGCCCTTGGCCTTTCACTATTTGAGTTCATGAGTCACATCTGACCTACTTCTGGTTCTTTTGCCAATTTATATTGGAAACGTGAGCCAAACTTCAAATATCCCTTGCTAGAAACTTATTTCTTTCACTAAACTTACTTTAAAGATTACAAACTTTTTTTTTCTAAACACCTAACATTTTGTTTAAAATTGCTTCCATCTTGTCAAAAGCAGTATAGCTATTCATTACAAAGGCAATCTACACAACAGACTGCAGAAAGTCAACGCAGTTGCTCCTTCTGAACCCTTGCAAAATAGCCATTCACTCAAATATTTTCTGAGAGAACATCACTGCTGAGTGAATGGACAGCCAGTAAGACCTGATTCTTAAAAAAGGCAAACATGGACCAATCAGAAAAGCTACACTAACACCAGCTAAAAAGAAACTAAAATAAGCACATAACTGAATAAACCATTATGTTGCAGACTGAAAAAATTATCTCCGCTCTGAAGTTTAACCAAAGAAAGTTACTACATTTCTTATTTAAACCTCCTATCTTTTTGTTCTGATTCTATCACAGAGTTTCTTCTATAGAAAGACAAATTTGTTGAAAAAGCTCACTGGAAGTCACCTTGGTGGCCAAAATAACTTCTGAATCCAGCCTCACAGTGTTCCATAGTTTGTCTTCCATAGACAGAAACATTAGTTAAGAAATAAAACCTGTAATAATTAAAGTTATAATTTTTCACATCTACTTAAGAAAAAGAAAGAGACATTCAAGATGCCATTTCACAGGTACAGTGATATCAACCTCTTACAGAAATTAAAGATGGCACAAACAGTCTACAGACAGCCTTGCTAAGGATAGTAGCCTTACCTTGCACTGCCCTGCCACACAGATTGAAGTTCCGTTCTGGTCACAGGGCGTCCCATCTATCACCTTCTCAGCTTGTCTCACATAGAAGCGGTAGCCTATCGCACGGCAATTCAGCTCACACTTCTGACTTCCTTTCACTATGGAAAGAGACAAAAGTCCCCATTATAAAAACCACAGCAGTATTTTTAAAAGAAAAAAGCTCATCTAACTAATACTAAGGTTTGAGAGGAAGAAGCAAACAGGCAAACTAATGCAATATGAATGACTACATCAAATGCATGGTGATTAAGAAACCAACGCTAAGATAAGCGTTCCAACAGACCTTACGGAAACTTAAACAGTGTCCCAGCTTTTAATGACAGATGTTTTTCCTAAATACCAAGAGTTTTTTAGTTTTATAAAATTTTTCCCAAATTCAGTCTTCTTAAAGCATAACAACGTTACAACATTTCCTAACTTCTAAGTGTCAGCAAAATTACACTGTAATCAAAGAGATGTGCATCAAATTAGGCTCCACACATAATCACCCATCAGTTCACATCAAATAAACATACTAACATTTAGCATTAAGACAGACATAAAACAAGCTGGATACAATTTTTTTTTTAATCCTTTATTTTTTCATCTTTATTTTTCATGTTGCACTTCAGTGACTATTCCTAAGAGCAAACGAAGAAAATAACAACTCCTTGTTTTTAGAAAACATTTAAAATGCATCATTATTCAAAACCTTATGACATGCAAGAACCAGAAAGAAATCAGTTCTCTCTGTGCAAGAGAAACAGAGACAAGAACACAGTTACATTCTCCTGTGAAAATCTGTTACTCGAACAATACAGCCTAACACCCCACATACCTTATGCTACCAAGTTTGTTAACACATTTGTGTAGTCTTTCAAATCATCTGTCATGTTGCAGTTGCACACAGTTCATTACCCCTATTTGCCAACTGAAATAACAATACCTTCAGTTTCTTTCCAACCAAAAGTAGCACTGTTACACAGTGGCAGCGATGTACAAACAGAATTCCTTTTTCTTTTGACAATACTTTCCTTCCTGCCATATCCAAAACCTAAAATTCTGCTGACTTCACCAAGCTTCAGTTCATACCCTATGACATGGCTGAAAAACCATTATTTAATATGTCAAAGGAGATGCTCTACATCTTAGTTAGCTGCTCAAACATGATATTCCCAGTATTTTTAATTCAGTTCATTTTTGGATCTTCCACTAAGACGTAACAAACAGCCAAAATAGATACATGCAATTACTTCAAATATATATTTAGTATCTGGTTTCTGTAAAAGTAGCAAACTTTCAGCTCAATTTAAGTTACACCCTATGTGGATTCAGGATTAGTGCAGACCAATTCTGAAATTTGGATCTCAGCTATCCCCTCATACAGCTATTTAATTGCCACTCATACACATTGTCTATTGCATCTGGCAATCTTCTGATAAAATCCTCAAAAACCCCTACTAATTTTAAGTGAGGTCAAAGATCTGTTTACATGGGTCTCGTTTTGCTCAACTGGGAGATTTTTCCATTAGCTACTTTTTTAACATAGACTCACTAGCTTATGGTTCCAAGCACTTCACTTAGTTATTTTAAAAAAAAAAAAAAAAAAAGGTATTACTTGCAGTTCATTCTCAAAAGATCCTGCTCTCACACGTCTGTCATGTTTTTTTAAAAAAAAAAAAAAAAAAAGGTATTTACTGCAGTTCAATCTCCAAGTATAACACTTAGTTTTAATGATAAACCAAGCATTATCATTACCAGCTTAGTCACTTCACACATAACTATTTTCAGAATTCTCAAACAAATATAATCCAGCTTTGGTGATTTATTACGATTCAGATCAACTTGTCCTTTTCCGAGTGTGAAAGTGTTCTATTTTTATAACCTGCCACTCCAGCTATCAAGCAGCACCTCTGCAGTGTACATTTTATTATCTTCCCATTCCTTTAAAATCAAGTCAAATGAGCCATTTAGTTTCTGCAATATCCTTATCTTCTGTGTTGATTCCCTTTAGTTCAAAGCACCCTGAAGCTTCACATTCCTGTACTCTTTCTCCTCCTAATAGCTGTCGGTTGGTTTTGATTTTTTAAAGTACTTATTCTTGAAAGTCTCATTTTGCTTTCTGGATCCCAAGAAAAGTTTTGCACTACTCAGAAAGATGAAGAAATTAACTGCTGAAGCATGATATTATTTATGATTGAGAGGTAAGCCTATCAAACAGCTAATAGCTGCACTGTTAATAGCCTATAGCTGCATTGCTAATACAGCATATTAGCAGACTGAGGTGCTGTGTAAAACATTGCTCCTATCTCATAGCTTTTGTCTTTGCTTATTATTAGGAATTGTTCCTGCTCATGCAAAAAGAAATATTAAAACAACCACTAGCTTTGACTAGTATATAAATAAGAAAATAAACAAATAAATAAATCCTTAACGATAAACATATACCAGAACAAAAGCTTGTATGAGCATCTCACCCTATAACCCTTTGGCCTTTGCTATTCAGATTCTTTTGATGAGCAACTGTAAGGCACCGCCTGGGTTAGTCATGGGCCAGTTACTGCTTCCTAAAGACGGTGTGGCCAGATCTCAAAGATCTGAAAAAAACCCTTTCCTCTAAGAGCACAATCTGCTAACTAAATCGCCCCTATTGAACGTGAGGCATTTCCCATTAGGATTTTATGTAAGCATTGTGTATTTACTATGCATAAATTACAGCAGAACAAACACATTTTAGAATTATCTTGTAAAACAAGATACCACACTAGTAAAAAGTATTCCATTGCCTATTAACCTCACATGTATCTTGACACCCTCCCTTACCCAGTATTCTGCCACAACTCTGGAGTTTTTATAGTTGAAGCTGTAGGTCAAGCTACACTATTGGCTTGGCAACTGGACATAAAATGTCAATTAAACAACAAGCTGTGAAGGGATTGATTCCACGCAGGCAACCTATTTTAGAACTATGTCATCTGATCCCAGACTTTACAAAAGCATCTATCTGATCTCAGGGAATAGAGAAAGGCTTCTAGGTGAAGACCTTCCAAACCAGCTGGTAGGAAGACACATTTCCACTCAAAAACAGGCTCTTTTTAAGCATGACACAGTTTCTAAGACAATTCACTATACAGGTACTGTTCTACATGTCCTCCTATTGTATTTGCTTTTCCTTCTCATGCCCACCTTAGCACAACCAAGTCTTTGTGGAAATTCTCACCTTACCCTACCTTATTAAAATAGTGAAAGTTGGCGAAATTTAATGCTACCGTGCAGGTTCTGCCAGATGTATTCATCATTGATTTAACTGAAGGAGGTGCCTTTAGTAAATAATCCTGGTGACATGTAATGTTTGATTTTCATTTTACAGACTGAAAACGTATCTAAATCAAAACCATCTGTACATTCCTTTTGATGTCCCTGCCAGACTAGCCTCAAGTACCTCAGGGATATCCTGAGCTTGTCTAAACTACAATACGAGAGTTTTTCTCAAGTCCTCTGTTGAAACTTAGCTTCCAGCTTTCCTTACAAGGAATAAGGCCCAGGCAGGCAAGAATCAGACCAGAGTTCTGCCACCTCCTGCTTCACCAGTAAGGGTAATAAGACCTCATGCTTAATTACAAACTGCACCTGTTCCGCATCACAGAGCAGATATTGCAGTAAAAAACTTCCTACCATAAACTAATCCTTTACATGTTCTACCAGGACACACAAAAGCCCTGCAGATGGGCACTAATTTAGAAATCATTACCCTCCCAGACAAATGAAAACATAAAGTCTGTCACTACCAGCAGTAATGTCATTAAGTACAAAACCCAACCTGCTTTCCAGTTAATTCGTCCTATTTATTGATGCACTAAATTCCACACGTAGAACATATTTTGCATCACGTGTACTGAAAAAATAATATATACATACCTGGAAAAAGAGGAAACGTGATTTTCTTACATGCTGTTTATCAAGTTCACACAGTAAGCCACTGTCAAAAAGAATGCAAGAGTGGAGGAGTAGGGGCAACCCATACATTAATTTATAGTTGCTTTATTTGCTTAAGTGATTTAATTGATCAAACCAAAATCACAATTAAATATCAATACCTTTCCTTTCCCCTAAACAGCTGTTTAAATGCAGATTTCAGTGCACTACAGGTTTGAGAAAAAAAACGACCTGCACATATTTTTAAAAGGAAAAGGAGGGATTTATATGTTGCCACAGCACAACCAGCGGCTAGAGTTCAAACCAGGTATCATCGGCCTTTCAGGCTGAGGCCTCTTCACTGACCTGGCCGAGTGGGAGGGCGAAGCAGCACACCCGCCGGGAAGCACGACCGAGCGCAGGAAAACCTGTCCTCCCAGGCGGACACTCAAAGGACAATCCTCAGCTCCTTTTGATCCCACTATTAGGGAACCACAGGCTTGTACGAGCCCACGACACGCTCCCGGCACAGGGAGACGACCTGACGAGCCCAGCGCTGCGGGCAGGCTGCAGCCGCGGCGCGGCTCCTCCGGGGAAGAGCAGAGCACGGGAAGGCGTCACCGAAGCACCATCAAAATGCGGCAGTTACTGATGGAGAGAACTTCTGGGTGAGGCACTGAAACAAATGGGACAAGGAGCGAGCCCGCCCTGCGGCTGAACTCCCGCACCGCTCGGGCCC
>NW_010406671.1:0-20323 GCF_000710305.1 Buceros rhinoceros silvestris | reverse complement strand
TTCCAACACCCGCCGGGGCGGCTTTAAAGCAAGGAACGCGCTGCCTGCACCTCGCCTACGCTCCCTAACCGCAGAAGCTGACCTGCTGCTGGGAGCGCACAAGGACTATACCCTTAATTTAGTCTCTCTCGTTAGAGGGGAAAAAATGCAAGCTGAATTGAAATGGAGAAAAATAGCAGCGAGCTGCCACAGGTATGAACTCTAGGAGTAGAATGAGTTTGGGGGTGCTGGCATGGGCTGGGAAGTTAATGAGGGGGATGATGTTCATGAAGTGAAAGTATTAATTATAGCAGCTGAAGGGGGAAGATAGTGTCAGCTTATTAGCAGAAGCAGTCTTTAGGCTTCCACCAATTGTATTTGCACATTTGTTTTCACAAACAAGAGATATTTGTAAAAATCCTCCTGCACTTCAGTAGAGCCCCATGAGCTTTCTTGTGGCAGTTTATTTCCTTTAAATATGAACATTTCCTTAATATGTGAGCTTTGCAGGCTTGGATGAGAGATTTTTCGGTGAACTATCTTGAGTAAAATCTCAAGCGAGCTGGATCAGCAGCCTGTGGAATCAGGACTCAGCCGTTATGAATTTTGTACTTGAAGATTTACTATCTAAACCATGCACATTGAAATTTCTCCCATCTTTGGGAAAATATTAGCTTGAACCCATGGTCAACACAGTCTGGCCAGGCCAGACTCTTCCACTCAGTACGGGATGCAAAGAAAATTATTTAACGATAAAATCCCAAGAAGGCTGGGGTTGGCTGGAGACTCCAGCAACAAGAAACTGCTTCTATTCCCACCACACTCGCTTACAAGAAAACAGAAGTAAGGGCATCACTCAGAAAACAAGTTCCGTCAGATGGCTTTTTTCAGGGCTGGCTTAAAAAGTCAGTCTCCCATGACACCACGGGGAACTAACTCAGGTTAAAAAATGCCCTTTTATTTCTGAATTGAATTGAGCATGGCTCAGTTCCCTGTCTCATTTCTTGCAGTGGCCCCACAGACAGACCACTGCAAAGAGCACGAGCAAGAGCCCCAAATGGGAATACGGGATGGAAGCTATTTAAAATGGCTCTGCTACCAAAAGTAAAGTTCCCCAAGCCCCTTGTTTCTGCTCTTTTTCTTCCAGCAACTTTGCTTGACTCTGTGGTATATCAGTTCCGCTCATAAAATCAGCAGAAAACTAACCTGGCAGAGAAAAGCAGGGTTTCCTTAATCTTTAACAAGCTAAGTAGGATCACCAAGGAGTCAGACAAGCAGCAAAACCATAGCTGAGCATGTCAAGAACAAGCAGACCATGCAGGTGATGCAGGACCATCCCCTTCGGCTGCCACGAGTACCTAACTGTCTTCAGCCACCCCATGACCCCTTCTTTTCAATTTCTCCTATGTAAATCCAGATTAAATTCCCCCAGCTGCAGCTGAGTCCAGAGTTTCATCCCATGTGTTCTCAGAATTCAAAAGCAAAACTTGCATTGATTTAGATGGGGCCTTCTTATGTTCCTCTCCCCTACAACTGTGATAAAAGCATTAATTTTAACCCCTGTTATAACCTGGTGCTGTTACAGGAATCCTATAAATATTTACATGGCAATGTGCCCTATAGAAATAAACTCACAGTTCATGCCTCAGCATTATCTGCAAGCACGCATGTGAATGAAAACCTCTGTAATGATTCTCATTCTCTCTCCCCCAGTGCCATACTTCCCTTCCCTCGGGTTTCTTAAACATCCAAATTCTTCAAATTAACTACTGGAGGAAGAAATGGAAGCATAGGGGGATTGGGTATGAGGAAAAAATATGGCACCATTTGAGCTGGCTGTTGCACTAAGCCAAGTATTTCTCGCCACCGTTAGTAGATGAGTCACAGAGATTGTAGCAGAGGATCTTACTTGCTTACATGGAATATCTATGAATTTGAGAGCTCTGGAGCTTTTGTTCTAATGCAGAATTCAGAAGTACTTATCACAGTACACAATCTTATTTGAAAAGTAATGCTTTTAATTAGAGAAAGATTTAATTTCTACTTCAAAATTTGGTAGATAATTTTAATAAGAGAATAGGAATTACGAGCTAAAGTGTCAAGACCCTATTAATTAAATATTTACATGTGCTTACATATAATTTAAATGACTCTGCCAATTATTTAATCTTACAGTGAAAGAACAGATTCAGCACTGTTTGTTTAGATATGGCTACATTCACTAATCTCATGCCTTAAGCCCCTGCTTAATCTGTTTTACTACTCAAAATAATTGCAAACAGGGCAATACTTACTATTCCATCCCTACAGTCTCTTCTCTTTTACAGAACAGTTAATCATAGGACAAATGTGCGATGGCATTTGCAACTTTTCTGATTTTTTCAGTGGCCAGCGCTACTGAGAATTTGTTCAAGGATCAGTGTGCATTTTATACAAATACAATTAAAGTTGTGAATGTAATTACCCAAAGCTCCAAATTAAGTTCTCCTAATCCATCATCTCCTAGGGCTGTTGAAACGAACGACAATTTCAATGTTGATTTCAGTGAAAGAAGGTGCAGCTCCTTTACGTACTCGTCTATTTCAGGAGATTTTCTTGTCTGATATTTACGGGTATAAATCCAGAGTAACGCTACCAACACAATTCAGTTGTCCACTAGGAAAATACGTTATCTTCTAAGACTCCATCCCTCACCCTTAGTTATGCATTCCTATTTATTCTTCTTTAATATCCTGAAGTTAATTAAAACCATTTGAAAATACTCCCAAATATAACACGAGGAGTGGCTGAAGCAGTTTCCACTGAAGTGTGACGGCTCTGCACAGCGCCGGGCAAAGGGCTATGGCTCCACCTGTTCGCTAATAAACATTCTCCACCTTACCCCTTGAATTAAGAATGACAGCTGTTCAGGAAAAAGAGTTATTATCCAGCTCCTATTTGGGAATCAAGTTTAAGAACACATTGTCAAATACATTTATAAAGATGTAAAAGCGTTAAGCATTGTATTCAGCTGATGACTGGGAGCCATTAAATGTGCTGAGTTAGGAGAAGTCTTCCCAAAACAGCTTAGTAACACCTCATAATTGGAAGTTTGTGAAGGCAATCCAAGTAGTTGCTATTCTGAACTCTTCTATCATCAACAGAAAGCTATCTTTATCTCAACGTTTTCTAAAATTACACATATATATTCATCTAGGGATGTCAGTACATACATGTATATATATACACACATGTCAGTATGCGCACGTGTGTGATGTATGTACTGTGTGCAGTGTACATCCACCTCAATACTGTATCCTCAATACCATCCAAAATCCTCTGTGTATAGAAAAGGTGTTCATTTCACCTGTGTTATTTGGGGAAGTTTTAGCCAGGAGTGTCTCATAGCTATTAATTAATTTACATTTCTGCAAGGTGTACTGTGTCCATGACAGAGACACTAAGACAAAAAAACCGAACAACCCATGCCAGAGGCCATGCTGCAAATCATTTGCAGAGGAAAAGCTGGCGCCCAGAACCTACTGTCCTCCCCAGGTCCAATCTACTCTGCCTTAACTCCAGAAATGCTGAGTGACCATGCTTCCCATTGATTTCATTTGCAGCTGTGAGTGCTCAGCATTTCTGCACGTTAGGCCTGAGGAGTCGAGGAGATAAGACAAATTGAGAGTAGCCTCAAAAGGTATTTTGGTAGAAGTGGCTTGCTCAGCAACGTGCACAAAGACTGCAGCAGAAGCAAGGATAAAAGAGGATTCCTTCAGATGCACCTTCAGATTTCTACACATGAACTGAGAACATTCCTGACGCACACATAGATACACCCAGATACTACTAATATGTGAGAGAGTTGGCAGGAGAGTAAAGTGCTATATCTAAAGATTACATCAGAATCATGGAATCATAAAATTGTTTAGGTTGGAAAAGACCTTTAGGATCATCGAGTCCAACCGTTAACCCAACACTGCCAGGTCCATCGCTAAACCGTGTCCCTAAGCACTATGTCTGTTCAATACCTCCAGGGATGGTGACTCCACCACTTTCCTGGGCAGCCTCTTTAGTGCTTGACAACCTTTTCAATAAAGAAATTTTTCCTAATATTCAGCCTAAACCTCCCCAGGCACAACTTGAGGCCATTTCCTCTTGTTCTATTGCTTGTTACTTGGCAGAAGAGTCTGACCCCCACCTCGCTCCGACCTCCTTTCAGGTAGTTGTAGAGCGTGACAAGGTCTACCCTCAGCCTCCTCTTCTCCAGACTGAACAGTCCCAGTTCTTTCAGCTGCTTCTCCTAAGACTTGTACTCACCAGCTTTGTTGCCCTTCTCTGAACACACTCCAGCACCTTGATGTCCTTCTTGGAGTGAGGAGTCCCAAACTCAACACAGTGTTTTGGTGCAGCCTCACCGGTGCAAACACGGATTGAATTTAAAAGGTTGCACCAGTGACTGCCATTCTGCCGTTCTGGCTTTTCATGGCTTCTGAGTGCCTGACTCCTCAACTGAAGTGGTCTGTAACACAAGAAAACTGATGGAAGGAAGAGAGGGGTGCTGTTCTCCCTGTCTTTTCTGAAGTGAGAACAGGGGGAAAGAGAAGTCACAGCCGTTCCCGGTTTACCTGTCATCAGCTGTGTACAACCCCCCCCAACAAGAGTAACTGCCAAAGAGAAGGGATTTTTGTCCTAACTAACTGGGAAGTGGGGTATTGAGGGTATTTGTTGGTTTAATCATTGGAATAGATCAGACAATATTTCATTAGAAGTCCAGTCTACTCTTTCTTTCTGCTCCCTGTAGAGACTGTGTCCCTTCCAGTGGGAGATGCCATTATGCAGCACAGTGTGCCAGGTTACACTGTTTATGTTTTGGCAAACTGCTAGCATTCTGCTGAGAAATCAAGTACTAAAAAGGGAAATTACCAAGTTTAGATCTCAGCCAGAATGGAACAGAATTTCATAAAGTAGTAAACACTTTTCTCTGCTTCTGGAGATTTTCTTTCCTGCCAAGTTCCAAGAGGCCATGGAAAACAACATAGGTCCTTCAGCTGCTAAAAAAACATTGTCAGAGACTCCTACAAGCGTAAATTCTCATCATCTGAAATAAACACGTTGTGCTCAGAAAGCATCATAGTTTGAACCGGAAAATAAGGCTGGATCATCGCAAATATAAAGCCTTTTGTACAAGGAGGAACATATTTATGATTCTTAATAAGTAGAGCACACAATCCCACTTTTCCAAAATGTGATACTGCACAGAGGGAGGTTTTGGAAAGCTCATCTCATCTGGGATGCCCTTCACTCAGAGCTTCGGATCCCTCTCCCAGGAAAAGGGCTGATTTGCATCAGTGACCGTTCCTTCCTGACTTTTCTGTAATGCCTAGGGACAGCTGTCAAAATCAGGTGCGCTGTTTTGAAAGTTAGCGCTCATAAGGTTTCTGTTCTTATGCACAGAAAATACTGGAGTCAAGAGTTGAGTATTCGGACTGGTACTCAAACTAACAACAGCTAAGAATAATTAGCAGATCCCAGAACACACTCAGCATTTTTTTTTTTTTAGGGATTAGTAGCTAACACGTCTATCAAGAGTGAATACACTTCCCAGTAACTAAGTACAAAGTTAAAACGCAAATGCAGGATGCATTCAAGTAACAACATCTAAAATGCCTATATAATCTTCAAAGTCAATAGAAATTTAGTGCTTACAGCATTTTATTATCAGCTGGGAACTTTTCTATATCTGTGGTTCATTAACACCTCTGTATAGCTTTTTAAATTATCTAGTTGCAAATAAAATAGTAGAACTTTGAAAAATATTACCCCTTGTTTATTTAATATTTTGAATTTGGTATTCCGTATCTTAAAACAATGCCTAGAAACTCCCATGATCGCCTACTGACATAATAATCTCCCACCATTATCTAATAATCTACTCAGTTCTGCCAAACGTTCTGGAAAGCCCAGAGCCACACAGCTAACTTTCACCCTCCAGATCTAATGTCATGGCTTGGCTTCGAGAAGGATACTCTAAACAAACCAGACCTAGTGACAGAGGGGTAAACTATGTGTTCCTATCCATCACACTCAGAATGTGGCAGCTTCCGCCTTTCTGACACCAGAGTGGGTCTGCCCAGTCATTTGGAGAAAACTGTTTCTTTATGTATTTCGATATGTTGACTCTCACCCGCCTTCTGGGTTGTTGTTACAATTCAGAGTGGTTTTAAAATATTTCTGGATTATTTACACAAAACGTAAATTTTTCTCTTCTCTTTGAGAAGCCCTTTTTATACATCCATTTGGTGTTTGACCTTTGCAGCTCCCTGCATACAGGATATCTAGACTTGCTGTCTTGTTAAAAGTTTCACACGTTACTTTTTACAAAACAGGTCGAATGTTACTTTTTTCTGATCTTGCATACCAGCCTTGACAGGCTGCTGGGGCATGCCTGGGGTAGTCGGTGCTCTCAGCGGCTAGGAAAGACATGTTAATTCCCACCATCTGAGGCACATGGACTAACCCCTTGAGTTAAGCAGATGGTAACAGTCCTAGGAGGAAACACAAGCAGAGCCACAGCTCAGGCATTTTTGTATTTCTATTGACTTCTCTGTTAGCAAACCCAAAGGCAGATAGATTGAGGTCGGAGGAGAAACCTGCATGTGTGTTTCCCCCACCTTTAAATGCAGCAAATCTTCTCTGAGTTGTGCCGTGTAAACAATGATTGATGCAAATTTTAAAAGCATATTTTCGCTTACCCAGTGTAACCCAAATATCATTCCTTCTTCTAATCTGAAGAGTACATCCTGACCTATACAAACGGGAAAGAAATAATCATTCATTATAATCTACTCTGAAATACTCAGAAATCTTGATATGGGGTCCAGCATAGTGTTTGGGGGTGAACAGCTATCACCAGAATGCTGCCATCTGCAATTAAGGAAAGCAGAAGTAAAAACTCTACTGTAATGCAGGGTACTGAAAAGGCTACTGTGCTGAACTGAAGTGGCAAAGTTTTGATGCAGCAGTGGCTTCTGTGAAGAGGATGCCACAATCTGCCCCCGTGCTGGGGGCGTGTTTATAATCATGGCAACTGGTGTTAAACGTAGCAATTTGGCATGATTGCTTTTCATACAGGACTTCTTGTAACGTGACCAGTCTTTCCCCACACAGGCCTAAGTATGAGCCTTTGAGACACCTGGAAGAGATGCATGCCCTGTAGCACGTCCTGTACGCACCTCTTGTCATTTCCAGATGGTGTGCAGGGAGAATTCTTTCTGCGGGGAAAGACTGTCCTTTCTGGGAGCACTCACCTGGATACCAGCAGGGGGTACTTTGCCCCGTCCATACCTGTAGAAAGGCATTCGCAGCCTCTCCAGTGTTAAGCGGGAGCACACCAAAGCCAGCTCACTAGGCGCCCGGAGAAATGTCTGTTATTCTCTGCTGAGGACTGTAATCTGACGCAAAGGCACGCTTATTCGGGTTGGGGTCTCAGAGGTGCTAGGACAGGAGCACTCTTCTCCCGTGCTGGCAACTGTAAGAGCAGAGTAACGGAAAAGTGCAGCTAGGGATGGTTGCTCTTTTGAACCTTTCCTAATGCATTTGTCAACATTGCATATTGTTTAGTCACCGTTTTGTTTAGGCGTTTTTTTTAATTCCTCTAGCTCAAGTCAGGGCAAGAGCTGACTAACTTTTACACATTTTACGCTTCAATACAGATCTGGATTTTGCAATTAATAAGTAGATGAAATGAGAGCACCTGTTCTCTTTTTTTTTACGTACTGAAACCTAACCGAAAACGTACCTTGTTACTTCTCATGTACTACTCAGTTGCTGGCCCAAAAAGGTGCTTTGTGCCTTTCACTGTGATTAGATAGTCTCTCTAAAAGCATTGTGGAGGTCATATGAAGGGTCCCTTGAATACTTAGTTTAATTAAGTCAGGTGTTGCTCCTAGATCCTCTACTTCACTTAAATGGCTGGAGAGAGGGGTAGCACAATTATGCCTTTGCCATCCAAGCTAGATCTTTCATAGGACTATTAGCTATTCTGAGTTAATATTTTGTCCTGCTTGCCAGGTCCAGGTGTAAATCTTACAGGTTTTAATTCCCAAAATCACTTTTACAACTTTTTTTTTTTTTAAAAAAAACCCCACACTGTTGCTGGTTTTAATGGACACCTTCCCCCATCAACTGTTATTTTATTTTAATTAGCCCATCTTCTTCATAATTCAGCTCCTGGAACGGGAGCACTTTACTGCATTTTCAAATCTGCATCTTTTTCTAGGATCTCTTTATCTTGTACCTGGGTTTCTGGAAAACAGCCAGTCCTGAGTAGGACCTGCCTGCTCTTACCAGAGGAGTGATGATCCAAACTACTTAGCTGCTCAACAATGTCATCAAGTGTTTGTTACCTTTACTTTTCAAATTCTTTTTCATTGTGGTCTTGTAAGTATTTGCCCCTCAAATTCTATTTTTCTTCCTCCTAATTATTTTTGTTCTTTCTGAATCAGATACAATACTACCGATGCTGAGTGCTTTGGGAGGAGCGGTTTATACATCTTGCAAACTGCACTTTTTATATATCCCAGTGTAATTTCTTTTTCTGTAAGAGCACAATATTGTCAATTCGTGTTTACCTTGTGATTGATTGTTTCCCTCAGTTCCTTTTCTACAGACCTGCTCTCTGGCCAGTTATCCTCCAACACTTTTGTGCACTGTTACATTATACTTACTTGAGTTTTACATTATGTCCTGTTTAATTTCATCCTATTTTTCATTACAGTACTCAGTTTATACAGTAATTTCTTATTCTTACCTTATCTTACAACTTGCAGCTCCTCCTAGTAAATAAATACAATAGGCATGCTGCTTTATGCCATCATCCAGGTCTGTAATGAAAGCACCGAACAGAACTGGCTCCTGCACAAAGCTCTCCAGATCTCAAGAGCAGCACCTTTCTCTTTTGATAGTGAACTGGGGATAACTCCTCTGAGATATAGCTAAATAACCAGGTTTGTATCTATCCATTTAGAGGATGGAGACTTCCCCATGAGACAGAAAAGAACACTTACTCTGTTTGCCCTATACACAAGAATCGTTTCTCTGTTTCAGGAGAAAATTAGATCAGCTGGATGTGGTTTGTTTTTTTTTCCTCGAGACAAACCCCTTCTGGATGTTGTAATTCTAGGAGCTTACAAGGATGGATGACTTGCTCCAGCATTTTTCCAAGAATGGAAGTAAAGCTTGAAAAAAAGTGAGGCGGGCTCTTTGTAAGCGAAAAGACAGAACCACGAACAGACAGATTAGACATGTTTTGTTGCCCTACTCCCTCATTCCTAACAGGACACACACAGACGACTGTGCTGCAGGGACTTTACAGTTATGACAGAGACGAGGCTCGTGCAGTTTTAGTAATAACGTTCCTCTGGCTTAAGCAAAGGCAGTCTCATTGCTGCACTGCTTTACAGAAAAGCACAGGCAGTCTCAATACAGAGACTCATTAGACAAGGCCATTCTGGCCTGCACAGGAAGCTGTTAGGGCAGACAGGCTACCGTTTCCTCCCAGAATCAAAAGACATGAATGGTTCAAAAGCAGGCCCTCCGGGTGAACAAGGCTGCTTTTCTGTGCTGTTGATGGAAACTAGAAAAAGGTGCCCAAAAATAAACCATGACTATGGTACCTGAGCACCAAATCACGTCCAGGACTTTAGAATCTCAGTTTCTTGAATTTTTGATGTATCGATATTAAGTGATAAAGGAAATCATCTATACTCAGTGCCAAGTAAGTTATGAAATAGCTAATAAAATCATATTGCAGTATCAGGATGGAGCAATCTGCATTTCTTTATGACCTAGGGATGCCTCTGCACAAGGCACAATGCCTTGTGCTGAAGCAACCTGAAAGAATATCAGATCCTCTCTCTGCCCTAAAATGATTGTAACTTTGAAATCTGTGCTTCCTCCAAGTTGCCCAGCAAGCTGTGAGAGGAAATCCCAATGTCCTACAACTCCCCGCCATGGAGTGCACAGCCGGTGCAGTCTAGCACAGAGATCACAGCACCAGACAAGGGAGAAAGCACAGCTGGGAATGAAGTCAAGTTTTTACTCTACTGGAATGTTTTGGTCTAACAGAAGGATGGGAGTCAGGTGACTTTCACAGACAAACACATTGCATAGCTATAAAAGGTCTAACAGGAAAAATCTTTTAGATGGGCAACCCATTAAAGTTGAAATGGTTTCCAAAAATATTCTACTGAAGACCTTGTCAAAGCCAATTATTCATTAGCAGTAAAAGTCACGCGACAGTTTCTACCTAGCCACACGGGACAGAGAGTGGAGACTCCCTTAGCCACTAACAGAAGCAACCGAGAAGCCAGATTAAGATTATGCAAAATGGAATTCTGCCAGGACCAGGAAGCGAATAACCTTTTCTCTGAGAAAAGTGTAACATTTAATGGCCAAAAAGGCGAGTGTCATTCCTGTGATAACTTATTCACCTTAGCCTGAGAGAGAAGAGCAACCTTTGGTATGTGTTATATCACTCCCAACTGTGCTAGCTCAGGTCTACTCCAGCCATTCTTTAAAAGCACTCACTCGCTGTCTTCCGTAATTATTTCCCTACTATTAAACGCTGAACACCTTTGATATCAACATTTGAAACACAACCCATGGCACTTCCCCTTTATACGTTGATGGCCAGATTAATAGTAATCTTTGTTTACATCAGTATAAATCCATAATAGTCTCAGTGAAGTATCCTTGATTTATATGAGCAGAACAGAGATAAGAGCCCAAACCAAAAATCCAAACAGGTCATTCATTTTTCTTAATCAGGAGAAACAAAAATAGGATTTTAAATAAAACAATTCAAACAATTAATTAATTTTTGAGACTACTTTTCACAGCCTTTAAGAAACTTTTATCACTATCATTGACAACTGACTACATCCTTGACAAACCCTTATTCAAGAATCTTCTTAAACTGTGTTATTGTCCCTCATGCCTACTGGGCTGGCATGTGTATTTGTGTCGCTTGTGTATTTGCAACATAAGAAGATAGATTTTCAATGTTATGAGATTGACCTCTGAAGGCTTACATTACATATTGATGAGTTACAAAGCGGGATGTCAAGAATCGGCTAAATCTTGACAAACTGGAGCATCCAGTATCTCAGCAATGCAGTAAGGTATTTGGAAAAGCTCAGTTCGAATAATCAGCTCATCCTGTCTCAGGTAAGTTTAGACTGGCAGAGATCGTTAAGGAATGGCTGTTTGCATGGAGTATAAAATAGTTTTTGTGGTCTAGGAATGAACAAGAGCCAAGATAACAGCACATGCAAGTGTAAGCAAAACTTAAATAGAAATTTGAGGGTAAGACAAAAACATTGCTCTTAATTGCATGTCTTTTATAGACAAATTAGTTGGAAAATCACCCACTGTTTAGGACAGACAGCAAAAATACTTACACACACCAGAGGGCAAGCTTTCTTTGCCTTATAGTGCCTGAGTGCCTTCTAAAAATGCAGTGCAAGTTGTCCTCTCTCTCAGAGACGGTTGTTGGTTTGAGGTACCACACATCTCCTGAGCTCTGGTTACAGCACACGGATGCAGAGGAGAGTATGAAAGCGTGGGCACTGTGATGGCTCAATTGCTTCAATGAACATTTGTTTTCTTCACTGTCCTTGGGATTTTATGCCTTGGGCTTCACTATTAGAGTCAGCATTATCAGCTCACCTGAGAAAAGGGAAAAGCCGTTGTATAGTCTGAACACTTTATCTGTAGCACCAGTAGAGCACCGACTCCTATCTCCGCTTCTTCACTCACCTTTTCTGGAAAACAAATCTTGCAGTAGTGGTTACCTCTCCTTAAAAATTAAAACAAGATGCTGGTTCCAAGAGAGTGAAAGGAGAGATTTTGCTGCTAATCTTAAATGTTGAGCTCAAGGTGCTTGGTATTACAGATCTGAGGTTCTACTATTGCACAAACTGTCTACACCTCAATGGGACTAAGAAGTACAGTGTCATATGAGGTCCCGTTGGTCTATTCAAACTAGGGTATTCCCATATTTAAGCTTCCTGGAAGTCATATTCTGAACCTATTCAACAGGTTCAATGCTGACAAGTCCAAGTTTGCATATATGCACACCTGCAGCCACTGTCATCTAAACATCTACACACCTAGGTGCTGGTGGTGATGGTAAGCTCTTTTTCATGATACTTTGGAAGAGGCCTACAGGAGAACACAGCTCTCTGCTCAACTTACTCTGAAAGGATCCAAACCGACATCCTCACTTCCCCTGAACAGAGGCTATACAACTGTGCTAGGGCAGACGATGTCTCCCAGCTCTTTACGTTGAAGTCAGGACACTTTCCAGGATGTTATTAAAAAAAAAAAAAAAAAAAAAAAAAAAAAAAAAAAAAAAAAAAAATCAGGAAAGAAGACAAGGAAAATTGAAGATAGACTGTTTGTTCCACAGAGAAGCACAACAATGTGTAAGGAAGTTCACTGCTCACCACACTGGTGAAGAGTCCTGCGTTGTAGTCCCTGAACAGGAACAGTTATTACAATTCCCATTCAATGTGAAGTGCTAAAAATACATCCACAGACCAGCAATCTGGAAAGCCTAACTCACGGTTATCTCTTCCTATTGCTGTTTCCTCATCGTTCACACCTCACGTGTCCTCTGAGGGCCCTGGTTTACTTGTGTGTTTGAAATTCCAAGAATTCCAGCCTTGGTAAGACATTACATCACTAATTAAATTTATCAAAATGGTTTTACTATTGTCATAATTTGTGCTTATTTCCTATTAAAAAAGAAATAGTGGGAAATGATACAGCAACAAAACTTATTGCCAACATAATGAAGGAAGAATTACAGATTAGAAATATTTAGCTAAAAGAAGAGACAAATCCAGGGGAAACAAAGATAGATAAGCTCATGAACAATACAAAACCAAAACAGGTCGTAGCAAGATACCGTTCACATGACAGGAGAGCAAGGGTTCACTGGAAGCAATTAATTTGAAAGTGGTATAAGAGAACGTAATTTTATGTAATAAAGAGTTAGGCTGAAGAGTTCACAACTGAAAGACATTCTTGAAAACAAGATTAATTGGCTAATTCTTTTGTTTAAATTACATTTATATGAATATTAAGTTACATCTAGATCATGACAAAATTGCAAACATGAGGACAATAATCTTTATGCTGCAGGAACCGAACCAAGTACCACCAAGTAGAAGCTGGAAAGATGGACATATTACATAGAGGGAGGCTTTCTGCACCTAATTCAGCAAGCTGCCTGCGACAGGATTCTGGGTGAGATGAACCATTAGTCTGATGTAATAGCACAATCCCTAGATTCTTACTTCTGATAATTTGAGCCCCAAACAAAAAGTATCTTAACTGTGAAATACAAGCAGGCTTATTCACTCAGAAACATTTTCCTCCATGTTATTATACTTGATGGGTGAAGCATGCTATTCTATTTATTTTTTAAATTAAGCAAGACATTACACTGTGCCAAGGAAATAGATCTTACTGCAATGCCGACTTGCTGAATGAGGAGTACAGCGGTAGCCCAAAACTAAGTAGGGTATGTGATGAGACCTAGAAGTTGGGTAATTCGGAAGAACCACTCAAAATCAGGAAATTGAACTGAAAAGTCAATTTAAAAAAATGCAAAACATAATAGGGATTCAAAATTTAGAGCAACACATTTTCTAAAAAAACCCCTGCTTTAATACAGTGGTAAGCTCTTTGCTAATTGTTTCGTTAAGGTTCATTAAAGACTTGTGTTGTAGCCAATAACTCTGGTTGGACAGCTAGAAAGAGTAAGGTTTGCCTCTGAAAACACGGATGTTTCAGTCCAGACTGTATGGCTTCTTTTCGGCCTCTGATGCTAGATACAGTATTTATTCCTTCTGGTCATCCATTATGTTTAATTTTTTATGTTTAATTTATTTAGCTATATTAATTATTAAACACGGCAGTGCGACCCCCCTGACCGCCTGCACGGAGCTTGCACAGAAGACGGGGCCCTGCAGGAACAGCTGATAAGCATCGGGAGCTGCTCCCCCCGCTCCGGGCTGGCTGGGGCCTCGCACTCTAGACTCCCCTGGCTGCCCCCTGGGAGTTGGAGACTCCCGCCTCGGGTCGGGACACCGGTCGAGGAGACTTCCCGGGACTGCCCTCGGATCAGGACGCCGTCCGAGTGTACCTCCCTGGGACGGAGTGACCCTCACCTGGTGTTGGTGAGTGACCCTCTTGGTATGTCTAAGTGGGAGATTCTCCCTTTATATCGGTGAGCTGTGCGCACTCTGGTTCTTCTTCCTTAGAATGGGTTCTCTAAGTGCTCAGCAATCCGTTGTGCAGTAATAATCCCCAGCTGACCTCCGAACCTGTTATTAATGTGGTCAGTCGGAGTGCCAGGCAAATTTGATTGCGATAAATCCACATTTTTCGGATGGCTGCTGTCTGCTGTCTGTTTTGTGGGTGCCTCCGCGACAACTGTACGCTTTGGAAATAACCACACTGCTTTCCTGTACTATGATGGGTCTACACAGATCACAGCTACAGTTTATCTACTTTGAGGATTCGACTTACACTATTGTAATTTAAAATTGCATTTTTTTCATGTTTTTGTTCAAGCTTAGTAGCTATGTCTCTAGAGCATCAAACACTTTTTAGGACTCAGTATATATCAGTCTACTGGAAATACCAAGTTCTTATCTATTTAGAAATGCAATGTTTTATTTTCTAGGAGGAGCAAACCCTGTTAAGTTACAAGAAAATTCTTTCATAGGCTTCAGTGAAATTAGGCACATAAATATTGTAAGGAAGTGTGTGCTAAGTATTTTTTTCCAAGACTATGTGTAAGCATTAAACAAATACAAACAATGCCAAACAGAAAATAAAGGTAGCATTATACTATATGAGAAACATAAAACCCAATAAAAAAGAGCCACTAGCAGGATATTTTCAGCACGATCTAAATAACAACAACAAAAAAATCCTTTCTTCCCCATATAATCCAACAAAATTGCCTTTGCTTATTTGACTGCTGATAACTTTACTAGTTTGAAGATGCTTCCACGAGGAATCTCTTTCTTTTTAGCACACGTAACTGTGGGTATACTAGTTTAGTCCATCAGTACTATCTCACGACAGGGAAATATTTACACAGTTCTCTTTCCTCACAATACCCATACTGCATCCTACCTCTTCGCAGTGTTAATTTATTGAATGGTCATTTCTAATCCCGAGGCAACTGGCCTAGCTTCAGAGGAAGCTTTCAGCAATCTCTGCACTCTTGGAGACCTCTTGCAAGGCAGTGCTGTTCATTTGTCTTGCTCTTCTTGGGAAGAGCTTAATGCTTTGCTCCCTGACAGCATCTGTAAGTTCAATCAGGTATGTCAATCAAAATCTAGTTTATTGAGTTTGGTAATTTGATAGAAGCATTTATGATCCACTAAAAACATGTGTAGAAAAATATGAGTAAAAATTAATGTATAAAAAGGGGTAAAATAATCAGCAGTGCTCTAAACTCCATGGAGACGGAAAAAACCCCAGACCTCAGCGGGAAATAAATTCCAAATCGCCAAGTCCCATTTTAAAGCTGTCCATCACAGGTTTGATTCATTGCACATTAAGATGCTGTGGGAAAACAGCTAATGTGGGGAAGTGAGGGAAACACTGTTCCCTAGATTTTAGGTTACACCTTGACACGAAAAGGAGCCGTGAAGCGGCTGTGAAGCAGTTTGCTGATCCCAAGAATGGAATGTGGTTACCATGGCTAAGGCCCGCTGCTGCCGAGCGCAACGTACCGTACCCCCGAACGAGGGAGGGAGTAACGTGGAGACGATACAGTCCAACCTTGTTCTTGCAGGTAACAATGGGCTGCTATAGTTTACCGCAATAACTGCTATCAAGAAAGATGGATCGCTACTGCCGTGCCAGCAAAAATGGCAGAATCGTGTCCTCAAGGTGAACTTTGCTCATCATGATGTCATTATAATACCAAAACACACCTCCAGCCCAAAGGCCACCCGCCTCCAAGGTGCGACCGCTCCCCACTGGGCACGCGCCCTATGTTTTAACACCTGGACCTTTAAATGGGAAGCGAGAGATTTTTGATCCAATCAGAATAAAAAAAAATGTATGACTACAGTCACTCAAGCTCCACCTGAAAGTATAGAAACAATATAAAAAGTGGTGGATAAAAGGGAGATTTTGGGGAACAGAAGACCACCATCGAAACTTTGGGATCAGTTGACAGGCTGAACCTATCTTCTACCCCCTCCTCCACCCGCCCGCCCCAGGGACTCCTATGGATAAGAGCTCTCTGTTTGTGCACTTAAATACTAACATCAGGCTGGCTATTAATAATTCTTAGTGTTTAGTTTTGTGTGTGTGTTTAGTGTTTGTTTAAAATCCACTTCGCAGTCAATACCCATCACCGCTATCATTTGAACCTGCGTTTTGTCACGAATCTACACAATAAATTATTATTGTTGATTTAATACTGAAGGGATCTATTTTAGTGTTGCTGCCAGTGAGGGTCCCTGAGTAGGTCAGGCGAAGATCCTCCAATCCCGTGGGCTGCCAAGAGGGACTTTGGTTCCAGGGATGCTGCCAATGTGAGCCTGGCAGGCTGGCCAAGTTGTAAAGAACCCGGGGAGGTTCCCCTTCTCCCTAACAGGAGTGTGGGAGGCAGATTGGGTGCCAGGATCTCATCTTTCTTGGGAAGCTAGTGGGCTGGACAAATTGTAAAGGGTTTGGGAAACCGCCCTTCTGGGCCAGGAATTTTAATAATCGGCTCTATCTATCTTCCCGGCCCCATTTTTGTGACAGACTCATGTCTCATATCACGAGTGATACTTGTGTATCACTCATCCTCAGAGAAATTGATATTGATGGGAAAGTATCAATATATCCAGCTGTTTGTTTGTGGCATGCCTGAGCTGCTGCCTGACACAGTCAGCCTGCTGAGGTACAATTAACAGTTGTTTTGAGCGTGAGACATTCTGAAATATCTTAGTAAAAAATCAAACAAAAAAAAATCCTTTTTTGTATAGCAACAGATGTTTGAACAGGAGACCGTACTTCCCAGTACTCTAGGCCACCTCCCGTCGCTCTGATTAACTCTCTCCCCATTTGACCAAATCACCATTTACAGTCTTCTCGGTCTGAAAGCCAACAAACCTCAATGACAATTTTTTACTGAGGCCTGTCTGTGTTGAGCAAAATAGGTTTTTTGCTTACAGTCTAACAAAGAATGCCAACTGAATGATCAGATTCAAATACACCCAGTGAAACTCACTGGACTGAATGGGTATCCTGGGCCAAACACCATCACCAATTAGCTTTACTGAGGGTAAAGCAGGGTTGAATGTTGGCCACAGAACTGACTCAATTAACCTAATCTGTAAGGAATTAAACCACTTTGTAATAATTTCAATTTTTCTGTAACCCAAACAGAAGTATTTTCGACCAGACCTATTTGTTCCTTTCATTGCAGCTGTTCACTAAATTGCGTTCTTGTCCTCCAACCGGTGGCGAACAAGCGATGTTCTGGTTCTGCAGGGCTTCCTGACAGAGAGCCTGCCGGCTGGCTGTAGAGCTTGATTTTAGCCCTCGTAATACTAAATGCCTCTCTTCCTTCACAGGGCTGTCACCTGGTCTGTGAGAAGTTAAAATGAACCTGCACACATCCCAAGCACTGCAGCAGCCCATCGAAAGAGGACATTCAAGTGCAGTTAAGTGGGAGAGCCTCTGCCAGCAGCAGTTTGGCTTAGCTCCTGTGGGTCAGGACAGCTCAGGGCTAAGCCAGGGCTGATTCAAATACATGATGATCTCCTGAGGAAGTTATTTTCCTGGTCGTGTTGAGCACTTTGGTGAACAGATTCTTCCATGTACCTCTTCATGCCCCGGGTGCTTTATGATACACCGGCTGCAGAGTACGCTCACTGTAGCAAGAAAGGATGAAGGAACAGTCACTGAATTTAGAGCCATGCAGACAGAAACAGAAATTGCTGTTAAAAGATGCAAAGGAACCCTGAGCTCTGACAGTCCTATAGATAAGAGTACAGTAGCCCTTCCATTTTCATTAATTCTCCTTGTCCTTCCTGCTTCAGAGTCTTCCAGCCATTTGTGGGTTTGGCAGGAGGGATATTAGGGATAGTACTCATTCAGTGTGGAAACTTCCCCAAAGGGAAAACTAGGGAAAAATTTCCTTTTCCCTTAAATGAATCGAGCCATAACATGTTCTGACTGAAGTCTGTGTTTTGAAATTACCCTGCACAATAATCAACCCAATTTTTAGCAACTATGTTAAAGAGCAATTTAGCATGACCTTTTGGACGTTCAGACAGGCTGTCATCTGTATTGAAAAGTGGTGCTGGAAACACAAAAAAATGGCCTAGAAATACTAAACTCGGCTATTTTTACCTTAGAACAGAACTGGGATCCATGCTGAGTTGCACAGTCACATCTCCGCTCTGCAGCTTGATACCTACAGAGACAAATCTAGACAACGGAACAGTTTTCTTAAGTAACACAAGTACCATCACCACTCCTTAAGAGTAACTTCCATCTGTTGCTAATAAAGCACTGAAATAGCAAATGTCTGCTTAAAAAAATCAAGCCGATTCCTGTACACTGTTCTTGCAAGTAACCTTATGGATAATTTCAGGGGGACTAGTTCAAGGTGGTCTGAAGCCGTCTGCAGCGCCGAGACCAGGTGGGCTGAGCAGTATTTATTTCAATGTAATGACTCTCATGTGTAAAGTATAAAGCCAGGTCAAGTCCTGGATCTGTGAAGAAGGCCACCGAGGATTTTGAGCCCTGCCAAGTTTAATGGTAGTACAGAGGTCTGAAGAAATGCCGGTGCTGAAAGGCTCAGCGTCCTTTTCCCCGGGTATCTACACTGGGGGTTACTTTACGTTTAGGCTTGCTCTAAGCCAGCAGTGGCCTGTAGCAGTTTCTCTACAAACACCGTTAGAAGAACCATGCGTCAAGGCATGCAAGTTTTCAGTTGACTCTTGCAGAACTAATTACATGTTGGCAAATGAAGAGTTACATGTTGAAGGGGCAATTTAATTCATAAATGAAAAGCCTCCTATTGTTTATTTTTAACATTTTGTGTTCATAGGGATGACCTACAGGCAACAGAAAATAGAACGAAGAAATGAAGTTCTTAAGAGGAGAGGAGAGAATACACCCTACCATGGCCTGTGAACATGAAAAACATAAAATATGTGCACCTACCTGTATGTTTACTCATAAAATTTTGCATTCAAGCCTAAAATAAATGTAGCAAATTTTATTATAGCATAAATAAAGGTATTTTTTATATTTATAAATTAATTTGGAAATGTGCTTTTAGAAATATAGTTCTAAAAAAATTATTCAAGACATGTGGTAGCATTAAAAACAGCAGGGCTACGGGAATGTGTTTTCTGGCAAAATACAATATATATGTATGGACAGGGAAAATGCATTTACTATTCATGCCCTCCCATCTACACTGACTATCAATTGTCAGGGTATCAGCATAATTCAGGAAATGGCACACTGTGAGGAAATCATGATAATCCATTCAGTAATCTGTAGTTCTGTGAATACGTGAAAAAAACCAGATACCAATTTAGGTGGGTCCCCCACTCTCCCCCCACCCCCAAAACTTTATGGTTTATTTCCAGGAGGGAAATCTATATTGCGCAGGAGATGTGTAAGTAAATTCAGACTGAATGAATAAACTTCCATTTATATGGTACCTCCTGACAGATTCACGAGCTTTCCAAATGCGCTTTACAAATGGATTTGCTAAGTACATGCCTTACAGGAGTAATTTTCAGCCTCTCCTGGGAAAAAGATAGCTAAAGTTTGCTATACACAACAGCGATATGCAAAAGCTAGTAAGCGAGAGAAAGTTGAATCATTTGGAATTGCCAGGAGAGTTTTAAGTGTACAGCATAACTTTCAAAACTAGAATTGAAGCATAGCAATGAAACAAAATAATGAGTATTCTTCAATTACTTAACTTGGGTAACACCAATACAGCAAAACCAAACATACCCTCTTCCCATCTTCTATAGGCAGGATATGCAAGTGATAAAACAGGGAGAATGTGAAGCAAAGGAGCAAGTTACGGAAGACAAGACAGAAATGGCCATATTGGCCTCCAAACTACTATTTCAGGTTCCTTGTAATTCTAAATCATTGCTTAACTCAGGGGACATTGGCAGGAAAGGGCTTACTGGAGCTCCTTGTCTTCCTTTTACGAAGATTTCTAAAGCAACAAGGCTTCGTAGGTGGGTGTAGGGAGAATTCTCTTCCATTGAATAGACTTTGGTGAGATAATCTGGTC
>NW_010406670.1:591-827 GCF_000710305.1 Buceros rhinoceros silvestris | reverse complement strand
GGGCTGAGGCCAATGGTATGAGGTTCAAAAAGTGCAAGTGCCGGGTCCTGTGCTTGGGTCACAACAACCTGGTACAATGTTACAGGCTTGGGGAAGAGTGGGTGGAAAGCTACAGAAAAGGACCTGGGGGTGTTGGTCGATAGCCGACTGAATATGATCCAGCAGTGTGCCCAGGAGGCCAAGAAGGAAAATGGCATCCTGGCTTGTATCAGAAATAGTGTGGCCAGCAGGAGTGG
>NW_010406670.1:0-207 GCF_000710305.1 Buceros rhinoceros silvestris | reverse complement strand
TAGATATCATGAAGACCCTCTTTACAGAGAGGGTTGTGAAGTATTGGAACAGGCTGCCCAGGGCAGTGGTGAAGTACCCATCCCTGGAGGTATTTAAAAGATGTGTAGATGTTGTGCCGAGGGACATGCCTTAGTGGTGACCTGGCACGGCAGGGTTAACAGTTGGACTTGATGACCTTGCAGGTCTTTTCCAACCAAAACACTTCT
>NW_010406669.1:0-766 GCF_000710305.1 Buceros rhinoceros silvestris | reverse complement strand
CTGAGACACATGAAAAAACGCATCTGAATAACTCTGACAGATTGAAGCCCAGCAACTAGACAACTTCATACCCAAAACAGTCAGTGGAAGGTGAAATTTCACAGTCATACGCAGCAGTACGCTCTACGCAGATTGAGCAGAAGCGAGTGTCAGGGGCCAATAAAGGGTTCAGCTGAGTTTTCTTGCCTGTCCCACTGTGATTTCATCCCTATGTCCATCCAAGCTTCATTATTATCAGTAACTAGCAGCAAAGGCACGCTACGTGTGGAAATAACTATCACGGGTAGTGAACAAAAGGTAAGCCATCAGCGATCTTTCTGTTCCACGAAAGCAGACAATGACCTTAACAGGTACAGAGAGCACACAGAGGCACTCGGGACCTTTGGTCTCAACTGCTACAGTCTGCAAGTCTGCTGAAAGAAGTCAGGCCCAAAACACCGCCCACAAAACTTACTGCAGCCGCACTGAACATTGCTGGCCAGGGAAACTGAAGGGCAAGGAGATGCTCTGGTGCTATTCAGCATTCTGACCAGGTGAGAGCAGCGAGAAGGGTCAGTTTATGGCTGCTCTCCCTGTACGTGAGCAGAGCAAGGAAGACTTAGAAAAAGCAGCTACCATCTGAGACAGGAGAAGACTAATGCAGCTGATTTCTCCACAGAATAAGGGGAAATACGTGCGAGTTGTAGTTCTGCTTCATGAGGACACTGCAAGGTGCTCATTCAGACACGTATGGGTTTTTTAAGTAAACAGAGAGCAAGTTTTTTTC
>NW_010406668.1:0-19854 GCF_000710305.1 Buceros rhinoceros silvestris | reverse complement strand
CGAGGTAAATCGGTCCCTCAACCCTTAACATGACTAAATACATTCAGTGACGAGAATATTTCTGGCTGAACTAGAGTATTTCATATTACACAGCATTTCATCTGAATAAAAAAAAAACCTTTTTAGAGTGAATTAAAATGCTATCTTTCTAGTAATTAAAGGAATCTCCTTTTCAAGCTAAGTGGAGAGTAAAAAGTAAAACCAAAATGTCATGATCAAAGAGCAGAGATTAATTAAATTCTTCACTGCTTCTGTATATACATTATTCAAAGTTGTTCAACCAGCCACTGGCCACCTCAACAACAAGCTTGAAGAGACATTCTTTTTCATGTCCTAAAGCAGATCATCAGTCAAAAACCTTAATTCACAAAAATATCAACCTTCATTATGAAAGCCTAGCAAGTTCTACCTTTCTCCATAGGAAAAATATAGATGCTTCTGTATGATGAGCCATTCTTTTCCTTGCTGTAGTAAGACTGCTTCGTGCAACAGGACATACTCCTCTGATTTCTGCATGATTTTATTGTCATCCTGAAGTGAGGCAGTGGAGTTGTTCATGGAATTCAGGGAAGGGATTAATTTTGCTTCATGCCTGAACTCTCAAGAGTATTTTTGTTTCACCATGTCTCAGTCTTCCCACAGCAGAGAAGACTGAAATTTTTTTTTACTTTAATCAGAACGACACTGTTACCAAAAGATAATGTGGTTTGGATATCGCTGAGTCACGTTTCCTAAAATGGAGGCTTTAGAGCTATATATGTCTGCAGTGAGAACTTCATTGTCTTGAAGAAGTCTTCCACTGGCTTTGTCTAGTCACTGAACTTCCAATTGCACTGAGATGAATGGAGTTCTGCTCACACAGTGCTGATGGATAAAATGACTACTTTTTCACTTTAAGCTGTCTAAAGCATGCAGGAAGAACACTTTTTAACCATACCTCTTCTCTTAACACCAAAAAAAATTTATTTAAAGCCAGATGAGGTGAGCTGTAAATTGCATAGATGTCTCTCTATTGACTCATAGGGGAAAAAAAGGGGGGGGACGACTTAACATATTCATGAAGATTTTATAACATTTTTCAAAATTAATTAAAAGAATAATCCTTTCACTGATTACTAATCATAGACAGTGGCATAAACTGAGAGATTTTAGAATTTGTATAAAGAGGAAATTTGTATATCAGCTTCTTGCCAGGTAAATGGGGAGAAGTAAAATAGCAAATTGGCAGAGAGACAGACAGATTAACTGTGAAAATTAAAGCTTTGTAGAACAGTCCTTAGAAGAGAAGTTATCTTCTCTTTTCTTATGAAATATGTTAATGAATTTCTAAGCATTTGAGTAAAATAAAAATATAATGATTAAATATACAAAGGAACCCCTCAGATTAAAAACATTTTAGCAGCCAGCCAAGATAACCATAAACAGAGGCGTTATAACCACTGATGTTCTGAAGAAAAAAGTATTCGGTTTCCACTTTTAAGAAGGTTGTATAATGGCACAAAAAACTGGTGTATGTGGTGCACAGGAAACAACATATCATCTTTCTAAGCTGACGGGTTTTTAAGCATGGTCATGTGTTATTTTACAAAACATTCTATCTGGAGCTATTGCAATACTCAATCCTTTACAGGTTTTTTCTGTAAAGCCTCATATAATTTTTTGGAAATTCAAAATTAGCTAAAGAAATTGTTTCTAGCTGATCTTCCTCTCATGTCAAAGTTTAAAGTGCAATTACCATACAAGCATTTTGGGGTTCTATGTAAAATAGCTAAAATAGAACAAAAGGAACCAATACAGAGATGAGGTAGGATTCATTGCTCTCATGTTGGTATGTACAGGTACAACTGGATCCAAGTTAGTAAGGATGTGGTCAAGGAGAGAAACAGAAATTACAAGGGTGCAATTTTGTTGGCTGAGGTGGGTATCTGACAAAGGGCAGCTCAACCTCACTTTGTGGTATCTATTTCTCTCCAACTATTATACTGGTAGCCTAAGGAAATTACCTGCCTCTAGCTTTTAGATATCTGAATTTAGGTGAGATGAAGCATGTCTTTATTGACTGTTACACAAAGACATTGTAGTTAAATGAAGCGAACAGATGAAAGTGGGTCAATAGGGACAAAGAAGATAACAAGAGTCTCTAAATCCTTCTAAGGTCATTTTATAAATAAAAACAAACAAACAAACAAAAAGGTGCAATTACTGCACTTCCATCAAGGGACCATGTTACCCCCTACCCATTTTGAAGCCACACAATGCCTGATCTGGTGTTGCACTACAACAAAGCTGTGCTGCCTTTCCCTTTTTCCCATTAGTAGGTGAACAGTAACCCTCTTCACGCAGAGATAATGTATTGCTTGTATTGTTCTGGGTACGTGTTTTTACTATGGGCCCATTGGTTCTGCTCCCGGGTCACAATCAGGGAAGTAACAGTGCTTGCCTAAGAAAAACCATCTTCACTGCTTTGATTTTTTGGGGAGAAAGCTGTTTATCATTGCACCCTCCAAACAAATTTCTGAACATGGGTAATATTACAAGGCAATTTCTTTATAAAATACCCTTCCTGTCTCTTCTCATGTCACTGCATACTTCCCCTCTCTAAAGAAGTTGAGTATGAATAGATTTTACAGGTTTAGCCACTGGTCTTCGTTTTACCTAACACCATGCAAATCTCACTCTTCCAGCTGCAAAGCTACCCTTTCCTTTTGATCCCTGCCCTTTGTCTTTGGTCACTTATCTCCAGAACCTTTCCCTCTCTGCCTTCCCAGGTTCCCTAAATCCCTTAGCATTACAGCTACAAAGAGATGGTGACTGCAGCTGGAGAGGGGATAGGAACACAGAATTATACTAAACATTCAGTACAGTGGTATTTAGACAACAAATTTGCCTGCAGCCAGTGGGAGAATGAGGTAGATCAAATTGGTTTGGTGTGTAAAGAATTGAGTGACATTTTTATATTTTAATTAAGTGAGACTAGCAAATAGGAGATGATAAGAATGCAAGAGCAGGGATGAAAGAAAAAGAAATGAAATAAAACATGAGCTTGCAGAAAAATATGAATAAATATGACTACTTTTTAGATTCTGTATTGTAAAGCAGGGGATTATAACAGGGTGAATACAAGAATTTGAAGCTAACAGGAAACATAAGAAGAACTTCAATTACAATATGTTTGAAATGACCCTTTTATCCTAGGCTCTGCAACGGAGAATAATACATCAATCAACAAAGCTAATTTTAAAAGGACTTTTTGTGTATTACTGTTATTTAATATACCTTGTTTAATATCCTGTTTTTTCATCAGAAGTGATATATCGTGAGTCAGATTCCATTTCGCTGCGCATGCTGAGTAGTCATTCTTTATTCATTGAGTAGTCGTACTGATTTCAAGGAGCCAATTTAGGAAGTAAGATGCTACCCAGTAAAGCTCAGACCTGACTAAATGTTTTTGTCTGTCCATCCGGTCCAGGTGCTAAATGTAATACAGGAAAACATTAATTAAGTCCCAAAACATGCCAGTACTCTATTTGGCTGTTTTATACAAAGAAGTGCTGGTGTAGTCTGAGTTTAAATCATGGAGATCTTGGCTCAGATTATTTCCATCGAGATATAGGCATGTACAGGAGATTATTAAGCAAAAAACCTAATCAGCCAGAGCTTCTACAACGTTCATGGAGGGATGAAAGTTTCAAAAGGTGTTGATTCAGATCCAGCGTTATTGGATCTCTCTGTTTTTTCAGCAAGATAGTACAGTTCCTTGCTATGCCAAATGGCTTCTGTTAAATGTCTGCAAAGGTATATTCTTTCTTTTTATTATATTATGGTTCTGTGTTGTTTTTAATATAAATCTTTCTCAAATATATTTGATATTTTTAATATCATAAGCTAATGATGAACTTTATCCATTAATACCCATAATAATAATGCCAAAATATTCTAGTTGCCTAACTAGTTTGTTATAAGATCCACTACATTTAATTGATGCTATCAGAATATTATTGGCCCAGAAAGTATTGAAGAAAAAATTGCGTTCTAGAGGTGCTTTTCCCTATCACCACCTGAAGAATAAGCTTAGCTGACCAATTAAAATTAAGCACCTAACCTGCTGAAGTTATGCGTGCACTGATTCTTGCATTATGAGGGTTTTGAAGTATCCAGCGTTGACAACTACACAGAAGAAGCAACCGTGTATAGTGTTGAAGAGTATCTGACAGGTTTGTCAATGGACTTGCGTGACACAGAAGCTTTGGAACTTGTGCAACATGGAATGCATGTTTTGCAAGAATGGCAAACTTCTACTCTTCATTTCATCACTTATTATCACTGTCAATGCAAAGGCAAATTCATTGATCAGCACTCTGACCAAAAAGGAAAGTGCCAACCTTGCTCTTTAATTGATCTGACTTTTGTCACTCCTTCCTCTTTTCTAAAATGTATTTACGCTCTGTAATTCTTATTACTAGTCATATCTCCAAATGGGGTTTTTTGTGGCTGGAATCTTAAATTCAGACTTTAAAATTCTGCTTTAGTCAGAAGATGTGTCAACTTCAATTCAAGGTAAAGTGAAATTATCATCATGTTTTCAATGTAAGCACTACTAGCTAGACTGTAAATAACATAAACTTTTCTTTGTACCTTTAATGTGTATGTTAGGTGAATGAGAAAGTAATCTTTATTTTGCAGTACTCTAGTGTTTCAGGGCCTTTTTATCTGAATACTTTCTGCAGTCAGAATAGGCATTTTTATTAACAAGATTATCAGTCTTTCTTTTTCAAATTATCTTTAATATTAGTGGCTGGAGGTAGAAAGAATGACAAATATGCAGATGCAACTATTTATCATGCTCTCCAGTATGTGTCTGAATATTTCTCAGCTAGGAAATCAGCTCAGTTTAAACTATATAAAGCAAAGTCTATATGTAAAGAAGATTTGACCTTGACATATTTATTCCAGAGTTTCTCAAAGCAGTGAAACATAATACTGTTTTAATGCACTTAAAAAAAACATATGGTGGAGGTTCATATGTATAAAATAATTTGTGAGAGTGGACTAATAGTGGCAATGTTTTTTCAAGCTAACATTGTTTATTTCCCCAGCCGGTGTATTTTTATCCTTGTGATCTCCACAGTCACACACTGTGTCTGTGTACCTCTCTTGTCCTCACAGGATTTCTGTAGAAATCAGGTAGTGTGAAGTGCTAATGGCTTTCTGATTGACCAGACTTGTTTGAAACTAACTTTTGAAGTAATATCGGAATCTAAAGTTCTTTCGCCACTGTAAGGTAACATTCAAGCTTTTTGCTGGGTCATAAGCATTGTGCGGTTATCTGAATATTTCTCAGTAAATTTGTAACTCTGTGGCAGAATTGTCCTTCTTTGTTTGTGCATATCCACACAAACGAGCAAATCATCACAGCCATTTGTTACGGAGGGTTATTTTCCCCACACTCTTCTCTAATTACAAAGTGAGGGAAATTGGTTTTGAGTGGTGAAAGGTATTAGTTCGACTATCAGCAATAACAAAGGTGTTAAAAGTATTCTTCTGTATGCTCAAATGGGGGTAAGGTATAATGTTTTACTACTCTGTAGGGAGTTATAACAAGTGTTTTAAACATAAAACTGCAGTGAGAAGTTTAGCACTATCTGAACTCTGGAGAACAATAAAGTGCTTCTATACTCACTTGAATAAGTTCACAACCTAAAGGGAAATAAAGATAGTGAGAAAAAAAATTGAAACATCACTCCAATTACTGCAATTCCTAAATGCTTACAGATGTTACGTGGCTTAGAAAGTTAGTTCACCTTGCCTATGTCACCTAATATATTTTCTAGTCCTTTCCTCTTAGAATCAGATGAATGAAGACAAATGTTTGCAAACATTTGCACAATTTTAAATGTAATTTCATACATCATGTTGTATTCCTCTGGGAGATTTCAGTGGCTGAAAAGTCCTAGCACAGCGCATCAGCAGACTGTTTTTCCCCTTTTAATCAATGTGTTTCCATCTGCATTCACCTAAAGGACAGGAAATAATTGCGTTGCAAGGCATGCAGAGATATCATTAAAAACTAAAAAAAAAAAATTGTTGTGGGTTAACTCCAGTAGGCAACTAAACACCACACTCTGCCTGTGTCTTTCTTGAACTGTGGGAACTAGAACTGGACAAAATACTGCACGTGTGACCTGACAAGGCCTGAGTAGAGTGGGATGATCGCATCTCTCACTGCTAGTAATGCACCTTTGGATCCAGCTCAGGATCCAGTTTGCCTTAGTTGTTACAGCAGCGCACTGCAGTCTGCCCAGGTCTCTTTGTTACATATCTCTCCCTTCCGAGATGTCCACCTCACTAGCCAGTTCGGTGTTATCAGCAAACTTGGTGAGGGTGCTTTCAATCCCATTGTGCAGATCATTTATGAAGATGTTGAACAGAGAGGGACCTAGTACTGGTCTCTGGGGGACATTACTTGTGACAGGCTGCAGCCTGAGTAAAAACCAGTGATGACCTCCCTCTTAGTGTGGACAGTTGGCTGATTTCCTACTGCAGACCACCACCCAATCTGTATCTTGCCAGGTTGTCTTGGAGGAGACTGGGAAACAGCATTGGATGCTTTGCCGAAGTCCAGGTAAAGAATATCCACCAGAGCAGGATGCTCAAGGCCTTGTTCAATTCTGGTTTGACTGTCTCTAAGGATGGAGAGCCTACAAACTTTTTAGCAAAGCAATGTGTGACTTCGCTTATTATGAATATTTTTTTACTGAGGTCTAATCAGAATTTCCTGTGCTGGAACATTTGACCATTGCCTCTTTTCATTATTATTTTGCACTTCCGAGAAGAGTCCAGCTTTTCATCTGTGTATTTCCTACTATGTAGTCAAATGCAGCAATAAGATCATTCGTTTTTCTTAAAATGGAACAAACCTACAAACTTCCTTGGTCATCCTCCATGGGACTCATTCCAATACATCAAAATCTTTCTTGTACTGAGAAACCCAGAACTGGACAAAGTACTCCAGACGCAACTGCACAAGAGTTAGAATGATAGAAGTTATCAAAGTCCTTCTTCTCCTGGCTAATCTCTTGTCAGTACAGACCAGTATGCAGCTGGCCTTCACCTCAGGGGCACACTGCTGACTAACATTGTTTGCTGTCTGCCAACACTCTACAGTGATTTCCTACACAGCTGCTTTCTGTTCCGTTTACTCTCAATCACTAAGGGGGTTATACCTTTCCAGATTCAGGACTTGGCATTTGCCTTTTTTGAGCTTTCTGTGATATGTTGTGGTAGCCCATTTCTCTAGCCTGTATAGCTGTCTGAACACACAGTAGACCTGCCCTCCAGTGCTATCATCTACAAACCTATTGACGTCTCATCCCATTGTACAAACCACTAACAAACAATGTTAAATTATCAAACAAATATCAGTTCCAGACAGATGCCACTTATTGTGACCAGAGAACAGCTGGACACTGGATCGCCTATCTCAATATTTTGATTCCAGAAGTCCTACCAGTTTTCCTCCTAGTCAATATGTAATCCAGTCAATATTTCCTCGATATGGCTGTAAGGATACTGTGGGAGAACGTGCTGAATGCCTTGGACAGTATCCGCTGCTTTCCACATGTTCACAAAGTCACCTATCTCATCACAGAAAGCTGTCCAATTGATCAAGCTTGTTCTGCCACTTGAAAAGCCACAAATCCACAAAGAAATCTTCTGTTTATATCTTAGATATAATTTTTCAGTGGTCTGCAACATAATTGGCAAAATTTGATGAAAAAAACCCCTAATTTCCTTCAGTGTCAAATCACTTTGTTTTACTTAATTGTCTTTTTATACATACGCTCCTACTATAATATTGGCAATTATGTCATTAAAAAGATGTAAGTAAATTATATGTGGACTATATATTTAAAGCTCCTAATTGAAAAATATTACCATTATTTTTACTAAATATAAAAAATGCAATTAGTCCTGTAAAACTGATTAGCAATATGCAAAGAAAGAATGATTTTCAATATTTTACGGTATTGAAACAGGTGTGATATTATTATATTCAACAAATTTAGTTAAATATTTGCTACCATCTTGGGAATAGTTCACACCAACCATTATTGTTTTATCATTTTTTAATGAATAAAGCAACTTCAGTTTTTCTGTCTCTGTGTGTGCAATAGCATACTCTTGTATGAAGTTCTTAATCAAGTAAGTTCTTTAGTATAAAGCTGGTTTGGAAGCTGGACTATTATTCACCCAGCTGGATTAGAATTCAAAAGCTTGTACTGTAACTCCATTGAGAGAAAAATGTTTTTATAGATAGCCACCTTGCTAAAATTTTGTGTCATCTTGTACAGCCCAATGTCTTATAATTTACATTGCCTAGTGTGAAAAAGAAATGCATAGGTGCGTCTTGGAAAGACAGCCAGCCAGCCAGCCAACGCAGGCAGAGAATAATGATGGCTGAACTGAATTCATAGATCTTTAGTTTGGCTTTTGATAATTATTCAAAGCAGCTCTAACCTTAAAGGTCTAAGTTTCAAGTGGAAACAGAAGACTTTAGATAGATAAGGAACTAGAAAAAATCTATTTGGGCTAGGTTAGAGAAGGCTCTTTCTAAAAACGATAAGCCACTGCTCTTCGGCTTAACCAACATGCTGCCAAATGTGAAGATTAAGAAAATCTGAACAAGGAGGACATTCTGGTGCTTTTGGTTATAATGAAAAATATTAACTACTATTACAATGAAGGGTATATTCAAACTACTCTTCTGTATGGAACTACTGTTTTGAATGGGCCTTTTGCTGCTAAACGTTCCACGTGGAAACTTCCACACACTCAGCTAGTACTTTGATACAAACTTGAAGTAGACAGATGCTGACGTATCCTTGATAATTACCTTGTCTTTAAACATGTAATGGCTTGGTATGCTTTGCAATAAAGACCACCTTTTCTGCTTTCCAGTCAGCTGTTTTATTTTCCAAGTGGAAAAACAAATGGCCAGTGGCCTCCTTTGATAATTTCCCATAATTATTTTTAATATTTGCAGCAATGTTGCCTAATAACTTCAGTAATGTCACAGGCTACTGTGCCAGTTTTCCTTATGTATATTTTATATAGCATACATTAAAAATATATAAATATCAGTTATTTGAAACTCTGGAGCTACACTCAACAATTACTGCTTTTATTTTCCATTAACTTTTGTTGGTATAGGTATTTGTCCAGTTTTTTGGTTCATAAATCATATCCAGTGTATAAAATTTCAGTTCCTTATGACATCTCTAAAAACCTATTATGATCTTTGATTAAAATTTTTGCCACTTTCTGAAAATTAGATTTTGGTAACAGCTCACTGTAGCATGCAAATTCTTAGCACATTTGCTCCTGAGCTGTAGAATCTCTTTCACAGTAGATAAATTTGCTGTTACTGTTCTTTCTCTCTTCACAGAATGAAATATTTTTTTGCAGCCATACAGAATTCCATATCTTTATATACAGGACACTTGTTTTTTTATTTTGAAGTTGATTTTCGTTGGACAGCTACTTCTTATTCAATTTACTGCACTTTTCAGAGCTCTTTCAAAATGTATTTTGAAACCATGTTACACATTGTCAGGTGAAATTATTTTTCAAATACCAGCTGTGAGAATTCATAAAAGAGAGAGGGTTTCCTGGTGCCATAAATACATAAAAACGTGTACATGTGGTAGCTGTTCAGATTGCTTGAAACATACAAGGAAAAACACTTTGCTGGGAAAAAATTGAACAGGTTAAAGTACACCATATTTCACTGAGGAACCAGATGAGCTTGCAAACACATTTACACTAACGATGAACCGGATTTTGAGAATTTTTGCGTACACTTAGGTTTTATGAGCTTGATATTTCTTAAAGGAATTGAACTAAAAAGGCCTGAAACATATCAGCAACAGCTTCCTTTTAGCTCTGTAGTGGTATTCTGTGAAGACCAGAGGGGTAGGAGAGCAAGGGCAAAAAAAGGAAAGCTTATAAACACAATAATTTTTTGTTCTTTCATATTTGTTCAAAATAATGGTATAGATTTGTATGGAATAACTGTCTATGAGGTTGATACTTGTAAGCTCTTTTAAAAATTTCCTCTCCTTTCAGAATATTTTTCCTAATATTATAGAATCATTTAGGTCAGAAAAGACCTTTAAGATCATTGATTCCAACTATTCATCCTGCATTGCTAAATCCACCACTAAACCCTGTCCCTAAGCACCACTTCTATATATCTTTTAAATATCACCAGGGATGGGGACTCCACCACCTCCCTGGCAGCTGTTCCAATGCTTGGCAACCCTTTCAGTGAAGAAATTTTTCCTAATAATCCAATCTAAACCTCCCCTGGCGAACTTGAGGCCATTTCCTCTAGTCCTATCACATCCTATCTCCTTGTTACTTGGGAAAAGAGACTGATACCCACTTTTCAGGTAGTTTTAGAGAATGAGGAGGTCTCCCCTCAGCCTCCTTTTGTCCAGAACCCGTTCCCTCAGCCGCTCCTCGTAAGACTTGTGCTCTAAACCCTTCACCATCTTCGTTGCCCTTCTCTGGACACACTCTAGGACCTCAATGTCCTTCTTGCAGTGAGGGATCCAAAACTGAACACAATGTTCAAGGTGCAGCCTCACCAGTGTTGAATACAGGCGGACGATAACTTCCCTACTCCTACTGGCCACACTCAGCATCCTGAAACAAGACAGGATGCTGTTGGCGTTGGGCTAGACACACTCTAGGACCTCAATGTCCTTCTTGCAGTGAGGGATCCAAAACTGAACACAATGTTCAAGGTGCAGCCTCACCAGTGTTGAATACAGGCGGACGATAACTTCCCTACTCCTACTGGCCACACTCAGCATCCTGAAACAAGACAGGATGCTGTTGGCATTGGACTATTTGGCCACCTGGGCACACTGCTGGCTCATATTCAGCTGGCTGTTGACCAACACCTCCAAGTCCTTTTCTGCTCTGCAGCTTTCCAGCCACCCTTCCTCAAGCCTGTAGCATTGAAGGGTGTTGTTGTGACCCAAGAGTAGGACCCAGTGCTTGGCCTTGTTGAACATCATAGCACTGGCCCATCAATCCCTCCTGTCCAGATCCCTCTGCAGAGCCTCCCTACCTTCAAGCACATCAACAGTTCCGCCTAACTTGGTGTCATGTACAAACTTACCGAGGGTGCACTCAATCCCCTTGCCTAGATCATTGATAAAGATGTTAAACAGAACTGTCCCTGATACTGCACAGTAATGGGCAAGCCACAGATCTGTGTTTCCCCTCAACAAGAGAGGAGAGAACCCTGAAGTGAAAAAACAATGTCAAACTCGTTTATCACACGAATTTCTGTAAAGTAACTTCAAGTTTTTTTATGAAAGGCAGTAAAAACACAAAAAACAGATTATCTAGCATCTCAGATAACACTAAGCTCTTCTGCCTAAGAAATAACAGTTTCAGATCTCTGCTCACTAACACTGGAGGTAAGATACCTGAGGTAGGATTTGGTCTTCTAAACACACCGCCATATTAGCTTTTCCGGGATATCTTACCTCACTCACAGTTCCGTCACTAAAAGCACTGTGTGTCACCCATAAATCCGTTACTGTTTTTGCCACTCCAATGCGTTTCTTTAAGTTAACATGGGATGTCAAAAATGTCCCTGCTTAGCCAAATTAATTTGGTCTCCCAGCTTGTATGTAGACCCCTAAACTATGTTTAGTTTAGAAGTCAATCTCACACAGGCATCTAGAGCCATTACAGTCTTATGAAACTTCTACATGGAGCTTAGAGGAGACCTGTCCCGCCATGGATAGTAGCTAAACAACAGCTGAAATTTTCTAGAGTACCAAAAAATGGCAACAAATTCCTATCTGTGAGCAAATTAATTTTGCTCATGATGTCTATACTCCAGAAGATAATTCACCTACATTAGTCTTCTGCTCTGAACACTTCCCCAGCAAAGCACGGAATTTCAATGACTATATATGTCCTCCACTGACCACTAGAGACCTGAAGTTTTTTAAGTGGTTCTAACTAGATGTGAATACATCCTCAATAAATGGAATGCCAGCAACTATTTCATGCTAGGGTTCTGCTGTATCACACTGAGGTTCGGAATAGTTCTGCAGTACCAAATGTGGAGTTTCTCCTAGTTCTTTGTGTGAAAATCACAGTCACAGCATTGATATTGCATGCTGATTTCTACATAACCATTACCAAACATATAGGAGAAATACCCTGGAGATACTGGTCCCATCTTCATTCGTGTCTGCTTTGGCAGTGGGGAAAGATACACAGTTAAGTTAAAACTTTTTCTACCTACCATAATTTGTCTCCTTCAATAATAAAAAGCATCAAATAAGCTCAGAAAACCCAAAATTATACATCTTTTATATTAACTAACCAATGTTTTAGATCAGTCATACCACTTCAATCAATAGGCATGTATCAACCATGGCTACTGCAAGATTTTATCATCTGAATTTTTTGTTTCTGTATTTTGTTTCTTCTCTTTATATTCCATCATTTACTCTATGATAATATGTGGTTTGTTCAGCCGATAGTGTTACTGATGTTTTGCTGCAAACCACAATAATCAATAAAAAGATATAAGGAGAAAACTGAGACTTTGTCAAAATCAGAAAATCTAGAGGGTAAAATAAGTGTTCTATAGGAACGATAAATTCTCTGAAGTTGTCACACATGTACACGCACTGGAGTTTTGTGCATGAAAGATAACACTGCAAAGAAAACTGAAATTATACTAACAACATAGCTTTAAGGTAAGGTAATAGTTATTAGGAAAGAAAAGAGGCCATAAAATATTGATTGATTTTCTAAGTGTATTTTGATATGGATTGTTGTCAGTCTGTGTTATATTCAGTTACAGCACTTTGGAAAGATGGGAAGATACATGAAGAAATGCAATACCATTGAACCTGAGCATCAGCAGAGTTAGAACACAGATCAGGGACTTAAGTTTTCATCTATGGGATTGATTGAGTCACTAACTGTAGTATAATTAAGTGTAGGATGTGCTTCTAAAAGTACTCCAACTCAGCTCTTGCTGGCTGTTGAAGAGACTTGGATGTCTAGCAGTCACACTTGGCAATGCAATCTAAACATAAATTTATGGATAAAAAAGAAAAGTATAATTTTGAAAGAGTGAAACACAATATACTACTAGGTACAATGCACTGGCAGGCACATCTGTGTGAGTTTTGTGGTGATCCTGAGATGGAGATTATTAAGATTGCAGAAAAGGTATTAAAAGCATATTACAGGAATATTAACTTCTATTCAAGGACATTTGAAGTATATGCTGAGATATTCAACTGCCTCAAAGATTTCTTTGAACTCAGACCTTTGATTATTCTATAGACACTTCTCTTACATGTTATAAATTAGAAAATCTAATGGAGAAATTTGTTTCTTCATTTAGAATATTCTTCCTAGAGGGTTTGTTCTTTTGTTACTATAATACACTTTCCACAAAACCAATACATACAGTACATGCTTCAGTATCATTTGTAGGGTGTTTATGTGGAATGTATTGTATTGTTCCCAAATAATGCCTTAACATTTGAAAAGGGTAATTGTCATTGAAGTTCTTTGAGGTGCTAAATGTGTCTGAAGGACTCTTTGGGAAAATAGTCCCTTGTTCTTATGCCATGCAGCAGTAAAATTCATTGGAGAAAAAAACACATTGATGTTCTAATGAAATGAGAATGCTGTGTGATCCACAAGAGGAAGCAGTCTCGAAAATACATTCTGAATTATACTGTGTAGCTCTCATACACTTCTGTAGTCCATCATCATACTTTATCTGGGAAAGACAGGAGCTGAACATATTAAAATTTAAAAGGCACATTTGCAGAGAATACGTAATGAGCTCAAGAAAGATGATTGCACTCAACTATTGTACAGAACATGTGTAATGAAAAAATCAGAACATATTTCAGGAAGAGATAGAAAGAGTAAAATCTTTATTAATACTCATAAAATCTAAGTGTCAGAAAGCAGCATAGAAATCAATGAGATTAAGCAAAAGTCAAAAGGTAGACGTCAGGGACTGTAGATACTGTAGCATAAACGAAAGAATGTGCAGTTTTTTAAAGCAAGCGGAGGAAGAGAAACAAAAAGGTGTATGGTGCAAAAAGTTAGCAGTCATAAGTTCACAAAGAGAGGGGAAACAGAACTAAATACTGTTCTTCCCACACATAAATACGAACTCCTTATATGGATTAAGTCTGGGATAAGGAGTAGGGAGAACATGGAGGTAATTAATAAAAAGACATTTAAATAGAAAAAAAAGGACTGAATTTCTGAAATGAGGAGCAAATTTCTACAGAAGATTGGCTATATTAAACTAGAGCTTTAGTATATCAATGTAATTCCGTTACCTACATTGGACCTAGATCTTGATGTGGAAATAATATGGCTTTTTCCCCACCAAGTGATGTACAGCACCTGCCACCTTGGCAGCACAGGTATAGAATGACAGTTCCCTTTGCTTCACAGGTCATATCTGTAAAGATATATTGCTTAAATTTAAGGAACTATTTTAAAAAGCTGCATGTATCTTGAAACTAATGTGGCACCATTTAAAGGAAGATTTTGGGCAGAACATTAAAACCAAAAACTCCACAAGAATTTTCTGAATGTTAATCTCAGGAAAACCAAATTCATCCTTGTCCCGAACTAGCAAGAACAGACTAAATAACATCACCTTTTAGTTTCTTTACTTAATGTAAAACTTAAAGAAACTCAGAATTTTTCCCCAAAGAACAAAGATTTGACAAAGGGAAGACTTTTAGAAGACAAAGGTTAATATATATCCTATATATTTATTATAAAGAGTAATATATTAAAAAAGAAAACCACAAAGTCATGAAAAGAATAAATAAAATGTTACAAAAGTAATATCAGTGAATAATACTGCTTTTGACCAGGAAAACATCCCAAGGTCTCTGCCTAGTCAGAAATATTTCAGCTACTTTCATTTTTGTATAATACTTGATATGGCAGAATGAGTGCATTGGCTGCATGCTGTTCAACAGTAACAACACAGGCAATCTAGAATATTCATCTGGAGGACCTGGCAGGCCCTATATTCAACAATAGACTTTAAATATGCACAGGCAAGCTGGGTCCTCCATTTTACTACGGACATCTGAGCAAGTGATAGACTGGGTAAAATTGTTCAAAATTAAATGAAAGGATAAAAGTCCCTAGTGTTTAGAAGACATGAAGTCAGGTTTGCTGATCAGAAGATCCACAAAGATCAGCACACAAGTCTTTTCTATAGAAACTACTGATAGACAGGTGTTGTTTCCTGCACTGCTGGAAAACGATGTCTCACAAAATACTCCAGTTCACATCTTCACCATCAAAGACTGTTCTATGCCTATATTATACTGGAGATGCAATGCCAAGGAATGAAGGGCATGACTCCTTTGCAAATCATGTTTCCAAAAACATTGAGATAGATGGGAAAATATGGCCTTCAGATTTGCTCAGAAAGGGCAATGGAAGGTGAAGATCAGCTTGAATTTAATCCAGTATGGCAGCATTATAGGGAATGCTACTCAGCAGATAAACATAAATGATATCTACTGCAAAGACGTGTAAGTAGTAAATTCACACTTGTAAATCACTTCAGGATCTACGTTTGTAAGCCCAAGTGATAACATAAAATGTCAAGTTTCACTAAGTTCAGAGCTGCAAGGGAGAGAAGTTGAAAAAGCTGTCCTCTGATCCAGGCGTTGTTTTGATTTAACATATTTTGAGTTCTTGTTTCTGTTGGAGGTGAGCTCCCCAATATCATAAGAAACCGAAATCTTGGAAAACAAGTTGAACACATGGCTTGACCTGGTTTGAACGAAATACAATTCATATAGCCATTTCTAGAGAATAATAAGTTCATTTCCAAAATCTTGGTCCATGAAGATAATCTTTAACTGCTAGCATCAGTCTGTCATCACTTTTCTCTCGGTGATTAAAATCAATGGAAAAACCTCAGTCTTTGGTGCGTGGCCTATGGGGTAAAAGTTTCACACTTTCTCCACCTTTTTTTTTTTTTTTCCCACTGAATTTAATTTATAATTGGAAGATAAATTCACTGATATGCTTTGGTTCTTTCATGCTTCTATAGTGACGCAAAGCATCTTTGAAACCATCTGCACTGGCAAAAAGACATAATCGTAGTTTCAGTGGCAAGTTGTGGCAGGCTTGCAGATGCTTTTGAGCTGCTGAAGGACAGTGATAAACCTGACCCTGTGTTTCCAGTCATTGTGTCAGCCCTAGGAATTGTTTAACAGAGGCTGAAGAGTATATATTCAACTACCCCACTAACCAAAGATTGTGGTAAATGTCAGAAATAAGAGAATCTGGGGTTGGGGGTGGGGAATGTAAATTTATTCAGTGTTTCTGTAAAACATGAAGAAATATTTTGTCCAGTTATTACGAAACATACACAGCTTTTCCTCCTTGTTTCTCCAGTTTTATCAGCACAGCTACCTGATTAATTTCTGTTTCTTCAGAAGAATGTAAGGTAAGTGATACAAAAATATGCCCACGAAACTGGCAAGGGAGCCTATTCTTCCCTTGATATTTTTGACAGGCAAACATCTTGAGAACCTTAGAAAATTTTTTATGAATCTATACTGCTTAATCAATAAATGGAGAGGTGCTGCTCAATTGCAATTTGTAAAGTACCTTTTTCATTATGATTCCTTAAACCAACCTAACATTTATAAGCATTGCATTAATAATGATTCCTAGAAGTCAGCTTCTGAATAAATTACCTCTATCTTAACATGTTGCAGAGAGAATGACTCTGAAACACTCAATAAATTATTTAGTGGCAACCTTTAACAATGTGGTTGAAGTGATGACTTTCAAACAGTTTTTTCAGTCAGGAAAATTTCCTTTACAAGAGGAAATGTCATCTTTTGCAAAGATTCAGCCTTTGCGTAGAGGTTTATGATTCATTTTGTGGTTGGGCACAACTAACATTTGCACGCAGTCAAAGCTGGAATAAAAATGGTCTACCCAGGATAGTATGGCACCATGCCTGCACCAGCTGAGACCAGATGCAGTATGGTTTCATATGCATCTGTATGAACAAGTTTATTCAACCCCAAATGCTGTCATGTTGAACTAATATGTGCCTGGTGTTACAGAGACCAAAAATATGCTCTTTGTCAGACAGAAACCATATCAGATATGCTACTACATATCCCTGCTATATATTTTTTTTTTAAATTTAAAAACGTAACCTTTAATTAGTTTATGATTTAACATCAGTTAGAAACCTGGGGTCTTTTAAGAATTCTGGCATCTGTGTCAGTCTTTATTTTGTCCCAAAAGTTCATAGAAATGGAATAAAGCAGATGGTTAGACTTTATGTCATTAATATTCATTGAAATTTTGTGCATAAACTGTATTTGAGGAAATTAGGTCGTAATTTAGCTTCTCTCTAATTGTTATGATTACATAAAGTGTAGACAGGGCAGGCTAACAGCACATGTAACTCATCAGTGCTACTACTGTGACAAGCAAGGTAGCAACTAGTTACCCTTACCTTCTTTTAAAACTAATTTGCATGCAGTAATTCAATTTGCTTCAATGAATGACCGCTATTAATGTGTCAGGAATTCTGATTTGTAGGTTTTTCATTCAACAGTTGCTGCTTTTTAAAGGTTCTGTGGCCAATTGCTTTTTGGGCACTTGGGCATGAATAACACTTTACATCACTGCTGCCTTGTCAATACTGCTTAAATCACTCAACATCAGGGAAGGGACTGAAACAGGAGCACAGGGGAGATCCTTCAATGCAAGAGGCAATAAAACTGTTTGCAGATACATTGGAACTGTCTTTGCCCTCTCTTTAGACCACAGACTACCCTAAAACCTGAATACATAATATGAGGACAATAAAAATGAAAAATCAGATTAACCCCACTTGAGACTACAAACAGTAAAGTAAATTGGTGGCCTTTTGTACCAGTACTGCAAGAATTAGTAAAGTGAGCACTTTCAGGTTATAGCACACTTGATTTCCTCTAAAGATCATTGGTTTTGGAAAAATCGTAACAGCTCTTCATTAATTTAATGATAAGCATTTCCATTCTAAACCAAATTTTCATTGTTTTGCTTCTTGAATGATACAGAGTAAATTCATCATGTTACATGATTTCATATTATTTTGTTTTTTTTCATTAGATAGATAGTTATTTTATATAGAGACTTATTGTGCATTATATATAGCTATTTATATTATGTATGTATTAATCCATATGCAATATTTACATGCTAGGTGAATTCAAGATGCAGCCAAAGAAATAGCTCAGAATTTTTCTGCTGTTCGTATATATACACATGTTCTTTGAGGAAATTTTTACGTTAATTACATTTTGAAAACTTAGAGTTGATGAAATAGCTATCTGGGAGACTCAGATGAAAAGGCTAATGATCATACCATTGTTACTGCTTGATAGTCCAGATGGTACTATTAATTATTATTAATCATCTATACAGTACCATCAACATAAGTGCCATTGTATGAAAGATAAATTCTCTGTGCTCTGGAGATCCTAATAACAAGTCATACAAAAGAAACAAAGACAAACAATGGGATGCATGGGAAACTGTAGAGAGAGAATGGTGGTGAGTAATATAGGGAAGATTGCCTAGCAAAGCGAGTTCTCCAGAAGGGTTTGAAGGAAGAGATAAAGGTACGTGGTCTGTTCACAGGGCTGCCAGAGACCTCTTGGGTCAGCTCCCTGCAGACAAATCAAACATGAAATCACTTTCATAAACTCTGCAAGTTTGCTCTTTAAAGCATTTGGGGGTGAATTACCCTCAGTGCTTGTGCCTACAAGCCTGACCCAGAACTGTCCTCTGAGAGTTAGAACCCATCTTCTCATTCCAGCTTCAACTGACTCATAGCCTGTTGATAGCCACCTGTTCCCAAGACAGCCTGATCTTTTATCTTAAAAAAAAAGCTTTCTCTCACATACTTGCCCCCATGACATACTCATATACAGTAACAATATCTTCCCTCATGTTTCATTTTGCTGGATTAATCTCTTTTCCTGTGAGATATACTCTTCGTTCCCCTGAAAAACCCTACATTCCTTCTCTGCAGCTGTTGTGATTTCAGTTCATCTTTCTTTAATATGTTGACCAAAATGAAACATGATATTAGAGTCTCACCAGGAATTTTAAAATGGCAGAGAGGTTTTACCCTGTAAGTTCAGCTCCTGAGAACACCTCTCCAGATACGCTATAGAATCACCACTGGATTTTCATGGTCATTTCTCTGTGATAGGAGATAGCCATTCTGCAATCCTGTCACTAGCAACCAGTCTTTTCCCAGAGGAAGTATCTCCTAGCAGAAATTATTCTTGTTACTCCATAGATCAGGATGCTTCAGCAAGTGGACAAAATCAGGCTACAAGATTGCAGACACCAGTGATGCTATAGTCCCCAAAAAAGCTCTGAGGCTGACTCCTCCACATACTGCACACAACTGCAAGAAGATGGATGATTCTGTTACCTCATCCAAGAACATCATCATCAAAGGGCAGTAGGAACTCAGAACTAAATAGAAGAACTATCATGTGCAAATTTCTGTTAGCTCAATACCATACTGATCGTTTTTTTTCTGATTTTCTAGCGTCGATATTTCATTAATTGTTGAAGTCCAGACATTGCTTTCACCAACACAAATCCTTTCCACTGCAGGACTCTTTATTTTCTCTCTCCTTTCTTAAGGAAACACGTACTTGCTCCATTGGATCTGCATCCCCTCTTTACAAAGTTGTTGTTCCTTGTCAC
>NW_010406667.1:0-3274 GCF_000710305.1 Buceros rhinoceros silvestris | reverse complement strand
GCACATTCCTGTAAAGGCCACGTTGAAGGCCATAAACATTGAGGAACAATTGTCACATCAGCTCCAGTATCTAACAAACACTGTAGCGTGATAGTCGTGCCATCTAAACCCTTAAACGTCACAGTCCTAGAAGGACAGTTGGTAGTGATGACCTGGGTAAAGGCAACTTGAGGTATGTCTGTGGATCCAAAACCACCTTCTCCCCTTTCCCATAAAGACGCAGAGTTGACCGAAGTGTGGAAGGGGACGAGTTGGGCAATTTTCGTGCCTCTGGTTAGTGTAACTGGAGGCGCTATAGTGCGGAGCATGATGTGTATGGTCCCTACGTAGTCTGCATCGATGACTCCACGAAGCACAATAATGCCCTGTTTGGTTGTAGAGGAACGACCGAGGAGCAAGGCACTTAGTCCATGTCCAATGGGACCTTTCTCACTGGAGGGTACTACTTGGATTTGATCATTGGACAACGTAATGTCTACAGCAAGGGTGATGTCCAGGCCGGCGCTGCCTCTTGTTGCAGCAGGGATTCTGTCGGCAACACTTCCATTGGCAATACTTGTGTCCTCGCGCCTTGCCAATTGGCGCTGGCATTGGAGTTTCCCGACAAGGGTGTTCCGTTCTGGTGGAAATGCACCTAGCAGTCACCTTGGTGGTGTCCGGTTCTACCACATCTATGGCAGACACCCCTGGAGGCCTGAGCCGCTGGAGTTGACGCAATAGCGCGCGGTGCCGTTGACCCGGAGTTTCGAGGACAGTTATACTTCATATGACCTGTGTGGCCACACGTAAAGCAATGATGATTGGTGGAACGGGAATTGGCACTCCGGCACCTTGGTCCTCGATCTCCCCGCCCTTGGGACAAGAAGGGTCGGAGGGCAGCCGCCATGGCTGTCGCCTGCACTTGGGCAGCTTGTTGTAGGGGAACTCGGGCGCAGGCTTCAATCATATCCACTAAGGTGGCTGACGGAGATAGTGATTGAATAACACGCTTGCATGCCGCAGCGCAATTTTGAATGGCAAGGTCTCGGGCCACCGCTGCTTTGGCGTCTGGTGTCAGAGTAGGTGAAGCGTCCAAGGCAACACGGAGGCATGGCACAAAGCTGGCAAATGTCTCCTCAGGTTGCTGCAAAATCTTGGCATATTCTGGTTGGGGAGAGAAAACTTGAGGCATCATTTGTATGGCCTGGAGGGCTAGAGTTTGTGACTGTTGTAACACCTGTGGTAGAAACGCGGCCTGCGTCTGTGGATCCGCAAAAGCCCCTGTGCCCAGCAAATGGTGATCAGTTATGCCGTGGAAGGGGCCATCAGGCCCTGCCTCCAGGTTGTCTAGCACTGCATGTTCGACTAGGCGCTTCCACTTGTCCTGAAAAATAAGTAACTGTGTGGGTGGTAAAATGAGATCCATGAGTAGTTTGATATCATGAGGAGTCAGGACCATAGATTGGAACAAGTGAGAAGTGTCGATTGGACCTGCGAATTCTCTATCCCACATTCCATTACTTGGCGTTGGATTTCTTTCACTAGTTTCCAGTCCATGGGGCTCCAGGTGCGTTTCCCTTTTTGGTCCAAAAGTACAGGGAAAGTGCCTAGGCCTGGGCAAACCAAGCCTTCTAAGACCCCGTTTTCAATTACAGCACGCCATCGGGTCTGGTGATTATAAGATGGGTCACGCGGTGGCGCTGTCGACTTAGGTTTGGTCACTGCAGACGTGCTACCAAACTCCGGTGCCCTAAAGAGGTCGCAAGATGGCACTGTCAGCTAAATTTCGGTCGGCGCAGGCGCGGCGGCCATTTGCAGGTCCCACATTGGGCAGCCAAGCTGCAGCGCGGACCGAGACTTCCTCAGCCAGTTCGTGTGTAAGGGATTATTTTCCCAGCCTTTGTTCCGGACATCTTGCTCATATTTTTTCAAGGATTCTTCTGAGCCATTGTCCTCCAGGCAGCGATGCCACCAATCGAACCAGCGACGGCGGTCCGTGGCGCTGGATACTGGGGCGGGCCCTTTAAGGTCGTCCATACGGAGCGGCACAGAGCTCATCAGCTCAAGCTGCCTCCGGAGTTCAGAACGGGAAGGTTGGTTACCGGCTGCGGTGTCCACGGGGGTTAATATATTTTGCAATAAAGCTGCCTGTTTACGCAATTCCTCCATGTCGTCTGTCGTTAAGTCTGAGTCGTCTCTAGAGGGGGGCAGGGCGATATCTTCCGGCTGGAGTGGATTTGGGTTCTGTCCATAGGTATTTCCTACTTTGTCTAATAGTTCTTGGAGTTGCTCACTTTGTTTCCTGAGTTCGGCTGTAATGCTCAGACAAGGGGTTCGTGGCGGTAGTGTCGATTCGGTAACAATCGGGGGATTGGAAGTATCCATAGCGATATCATTGTCAGTATCTAGCAGGTTACTTGGCGGCGGGGGGGCGGATGGGGCCAGTGGGATCTGGATCTTATTAGAGTCCCAAAAGTTTTTGTCTGTTTGCACGGGGCACGCCTGCGTGCCGCCATTACCGGGCGGCGGACTTAAAGCACTGCCATCATTTTTCGGAGCCGGATCGTCCACCTTACCCCCCCACGCTTGTTTTAAAGCTCCCTTTGCCTCCTGCTCAGCCGCTAGTTGTTGCAACACGTCGCTGCACGTACGCCAGGTCTGCGCTAAGCGACCTGACTGTTTGTCCCCGCTTAAATAGCTGTCCCAGAGATCTTTTCCCAGCTTCTCCCAGATTGCAGGGGAGAAAACCTGGTCTGTGGTTGTAAAAAAGTTGCGGCAGTGTCCCCATCGTAACAAATCTGCCAGAGCCCCCTCCTGCACACGAGTCCCAGCCGCTGATGCGATAGCTTTAAAAGTTTTAAAAACAGCTTTCTCTCCCGCCGACTCGGCGAATCCCATGACCGCAGCACAAACAACACGAAATAACGAAGAAAAAACACAAATTCCCGGGACGCTCCCTCCTGCCTTACTCAGCCCCCCTGCGCCCGATCCCCAGCCGCTGATGCGATAGCTTTAAAAGTTTTAAAAACAGCTTTCTCTCCCGCCGACTCGGCGAATCCCATGACCGCAGCACAAACAACACGAAATAACGAAGAAAAAACACAAATTCCCGGGACGCTCCCTCCTGCCTTACTCAGAGGCAGCCGCGGTCACCCTTCAGCCTTCCCAAACACTGAAATTCGATCCTTACCGGATCAGACGGGCATTCTCGCCGCTCTCGTGGTCTTGTCAGTCCCACAGGAAAACACAGCAGTCCCGGACGAGCCCCCAGCTTGTCGTGACACGAAACGGCAGG